>NC_055661.1:900000-1100000 GCF_017976325.1 Chelmon rostratus | reverse complement strand
GCCCAAAAGTGAGGACCGGCCAAAACGTTGTTGTAGTCCACCAATTCGAGTGACCAACTTGACTTATATATATATACACACACACACACACACACACACACAAGAAGAGCCATAGTACCATGGAACATGTTTATTAGGATTAAATTGTTTCTCATTACCATTCCCTTTAAGTCTTTTGAAGGTTTTGTGTTGTCCGGTCAATGCTGAGTCCTCTATCTAGCAAACATTAACAACTGTAAAATGTGAATTATTTCGCCATCACCCAAGAAGAGATCTACGCAGATTGTGCGTCAGCCTACGACTGCCTACACGAACTGCAAAAGCCGGCAGGCAGACTTCACTACCTGAACAGCTGACAGGGAATAATGCTCGTCACCCAGCAACCACACATCGTCCCCGGAGTCTGTCATGAAGAGATTCCTGGCTACAACATCCACTACTATGGATTTCAACCAAGAAAGTCTTCCAAAGGCATTCAGTGCTCATTAGACAGTACAGTGATTCCATTTGGAATATGAAGGATGGCATATTTGCAGCACTTTGTGTTTCCATCTGTGTGAGTGGTTCTTGGTAAATGGGAGCAGGCAGGCTGACAGGTAGAGCTTAGAGTGAGCAGCAGCACTGACACAGCAGGGCTGATAAAAGCATTACCATTAAACAAATAAACACACATGCTGCCAGACCTACACTGCAAAAAGCTACATCTAGGATGAAATACAGTGATCCCTCGCTATAATGCGGTTTACTTTTCACGGTTTCGCTACTTCACGGATTTGCATCGTGCATTGTGTTCTGCATTCTGAAAAGTCACTCCGCTTCTTCTCTACCTGTGCGTCAATAACCTTGCCGTTTAATATGTACACGTATGTAAAACAGCTTGCCAAATTTACATTACGTACGTGCAAATTCTCTTGCAATTTCGAGTTTTGCCTATCACTACGTTCTTCTCCCGAACAAACACACCTGCACCGTGAGCTTCAAAAGAAGAAAACCTGCAGAGCGGAGTCAGGATGCAGCATCTCAGTCTGAAGAGCAGTGAAATACACCTGAGTCACTATTTGTCCGACTGTACTTTGTATTTTTTTCATAATCATTTTTAATTTTCTCCCGTTTAATCCAATTACTGGGGTCGCGGTGGGCGGTGCTAATCTCCGCAATTTGAAGCCTTCTGTTCACATCGATGATTAAAATTATTATTTGACAGTACAGTACAGAAGTTATTTGTTGAAAAAAACGTTTCTAAAGTACTTTTTAACAAATGCTTGAGCCTGTAAAATGGTTTGTTCTTTCTTTTCAATGTATAATAGAGTATTTAATTGTACAATAATTGTCAAAAAAAAAAATACAGGTTTCTACTTCACGGATTTTGCCTATCACGGGTTCTTTTTGGAACGTAACCCCCGCGAAAACAAGGGTATACTGTATCCTCAATCAGGGCAGTATAGTCTTGCTTTCTGTCTGTCTGTCTATTTTGTCAGACAGACAGAAAGCAAGACTTATTGCTTGGACAGTTTTGTCTAAGACAAATGTACTTGGTTTTAGTCTGACTGCACTAAAATAAGAAACTGAGGGTTCTTTGAGAACAGATACTTAAGCTAAATTTTCCTGTTCTGATAACAGATCATTTTGCTTTGTGTGAGTAATATTTCCCCCATTTTATTGTTTTTCTTTGTTTGTTTCCCGAACAGTGAGTCGCCCTAGTAGCTCAGCCGGCAGAGTGTCCACCATGTACCATGTCTCTTTGCTGCCTTTCCTGTCTCTCTCCAGCGGAAACCATCGCAATAAAGCAGAAATCCCAAAAAATAATTAGGGACACGGAGCAGCGTCCCGAGTCACTGGCTCCTACAGCTATGAAACAGCACGTTTTGAGAAATTACATATCAAAACGTGCGGTTTGTTCGGGATCGGTGTGCTATTACTTTTCTCAAATTTATTTCCCATAAGAAATGAATGGGGAAATTCCTCAAATTTCAGCCTTTTTCAATTGTCCGCTGCTTCGCCATACTTTCTCCTAGAGACTTCATTTAAACTTTATAACGTAGATAATTTTGTCGGCTCGAAATGAACCTTGGCACATTTTTTGATATCTCTTACGGTTTTCGAGCTATGACCATCTGAAGACCATAAAGTTTCTCAAAAAAAAGCTCAGAATTTCTCCCCCTAGAGTGGGTGATGTCATAAGTTAGAGTGACAGAGGCAGTGAGAAATCGCCTGAAATGTGTTTCTAAAATTGCCGTAAAATCCAAACCGTGAATAGGAGACACATAATTTTTGGATCTTTTTGTAGACAAACTTGTCCTCTTTCATGTGATGTCCCCAAAAAAGCAGAGAGACTTACTGAATTTAAATAGTGAGACTTTTTGTGCAGCCAGCTCCCTCCAGCTCTCCATTGACTCCAATGTAAAAATTCAGAGCTGTTTTGTGAGAAAAGCAGAAATACCTCCTGTCGTTAGATCGCCATAAAAAGAAAAGTTGATGTCTCATTAATAAAATGAGGAGATAGTCGGACTCAGGAAGTTCTCGGGAGCTGATGCTCTATAGTACACTCTGATAGGAGGTACGGTTCTCTCAGGAGAGGATTTAGTTCAGGAGGTTCGCCGAACCCAAATCTCACTGCATACAATACAAACTCCTGTTCTCTGAGTCGCAGCCTGCCGGACAGTGTCTTTTTAAATCGACCATTTAGTCATTTTTCTAAAGAATATCTGGACATAAAACACACGTACATCTGGGCCAGACTTGTCCGCATCTCACAGTGTAATCGGTTTTTTGATAGCAGCTACAGTTTTGTCACAATCACAAGTTGTTCAGAAGAAACCGACAGCGAAGAAGCAGCTTTTCAAGGGAAGAGTTGAACAGGTGCAACTGTCATTTTACACACACATACCAGTCAATAACCCACGCACACACATCTGCAGGACAACCAGCCTGAGAATGATTAAATCCATTAAGATCAAAATTGCTGTAAAATACAAACGGTGAATAGGAGACACATAATTTTTGGATCTTTTTGTAGACTAACTTGTCCTCTTTCATGTGATGTCCTCAAAAAAGCAGAGAGACTTACTGAATTTAAATAGTGAGACTTTTTGTGCAGCCAGCTCCCTCCTGCTCTCCATTGACTCCAATGATAAAATTTAGAGCTGTTTAGGGAGAAAAGCAGAAATGCCTCCTGTCTTTAGATCGCCAAAAAAGAAAAGTTGTTGTCTCAGGAATAAAATGAAGAGATAGTCGGACTCAGGAAGGTTTCGGGAGTCCGATGATCTATAGTACACTCTGATAGGAGGTACGGTTCTCTCACGAGAGGATTTAGTTCAGGAGGTTCGCCGAACCCAAATCTCACTGCATACAATACAAACTCCTGTTCGCTGAGTCACAGCCTGCCGGACAGTGTCTTTTTAAATCGACCATTTAGTCATTTTTCTAAAGAATATCTGGACATAAAACACACGTACATCTGGCCCAGACTTGTCCGCATCTCACAGTGTAATCGTTTTTTTGATAGCAGCTACGGTTTTGTCACAATCGCAAGTTGTTCGGAAGAAACCGACAGCGAAAAAGCTGCTTTTCAAGGGAAGAGTTTAACAGGTGCAACTGTCATTTACACACATACCGGTCAATAACCCACGCACACACATCTGCAGGACAACCAGCCTGAGAATGATTATCTTAACGAGCTCAGTCAAAACAAGGGCATTGTTTGAAAACAATCTCCGTCCAACAAGCAGTTAAACTCAGCTTCGCTTTGCCAAAAAGGTTGAGACAGTAGTCACACAAACGCACACACAAAAAGGGCTAACCAACAGCTAAAAAGTGATTAAAAACAAGCACGTCAAAACTGAACAGGAACAGGTAAAAAGTGGGAGAGGTAGAGAGGTAATTATTAGCAGGTGGGGCAGAAGTTACACACGTACACACACACACACACATTCAGACACACATATACCAGACACATCTCCATGTAGGAGCTGGGTGGGCTGCCCCGCCCCCTTGTTAACACCATTAGCTCTATTAGCGCTATTAGCTCTGTTAGCACCGTTAGCCCTGTTAGCACCGTTAGCGCTGTTAGCACCGTTAGCTGTATTAGCGCTGTTAGCTCCGTTAGTGTTAGCTCTGTTAGCTCCGTTAGCATTAGCTCCATTCATGTTTATTGATTCAGTTCATTAATTCATGTTAACAGAGACATGAAGCAGAGAAGAGAAGCAGACACAGACAGCTGAGGTGATCAACAGAGACAGACAAGGAGAAAGTCACAGACACACTGGCACTGAGAGGGTTGAAAATGGGGGAAAAAAGTGGGAGAGGTAGAGAGGTAATTATCTGCTGTTTCCTCAAATTTCAGCCTTTTTCAATTGTTAATTTTGTCGGCTTAAACACACACACACACACATGCACACACACACATGCAAGCACATACAGGTAAGTTGATTACAGAGATACACACACACACACAGAAGACTTAATGTGATTACAGCTCCTCAATCATTGCTCAGTGAAAGATGATCATTTGTATATTGACAGAGATGGTTTCCCCCGGCAGTAGCCCCCCGTGTCCCTTTCAAAATTTCCCAGAGGGAATTTTCTAGTTATAATAATACAATATATAAGAAAAAACATCACTATTACATGGAAACAGGAGGCTACCTAATGAACTGTCATATCTACTGCAACACGGGCCTATTAAACATAACCGGACTCATGATGACTAGAGCTCTGCCTAATGTTTTAGGTGCATCAACAATTTAAAAAACAGACATTAAAAATGCAGTAGCTTGCAGCATCCATTGGACTACTGGATGTGATATGAATATCCAAATTGAAGTACAACTACAAAACAATAGTGAGGGCCACATCTGCTCAGACTTCTGCGCTTCTTTCAGGCAGAGGTGTGACTCAAACATGCTGTATTTATCAAACAGAAGCAGCAGGCTGGCGTCATGCATGTGTTTGGTGCATCCCTCTCCTCACGTGATACAGATTCAGTGGGAGTTAACAGTTAACACATTGTTAACAGCTGTTGGTTGATTGTGTATTCTGCTGAACTTACTAAGGTCATGTGACCGTCAGTTTTGCTGGAAAAATTCTTCACCTCTGAGACCAGTGTTGCGAATTGTTTTGGTTTTAAGTAACTGAATACTGTGGTGAATGTTGTTATCTTTGAATTGGTTTATGGAAGAGGTGCTAAAACATTTAGAGGACATATGTGAGAAATTTTTAACCTGCAAAAAGCTGTGATTAAGCAGGCTTGTGGACACTGCTGACATGAAGTCCATGGAAGTAACCTTTGCAGTGTGTTTTGCTGCCAGCTTTAGTGATGTTGATGTGATGACGATTAGGGGTGAGGTGAAGAGGCCTGGTTTGTTTACTTTATTTATTGTAAAACTGCTGCATGTAACATGTAAAACGTTCAGTTTGATCAACATCCGTATTGGCTGCCATTCAAAGCTTTCACTATACAACAACCAGAAATAAACAGCGCAGATGAGATTTACACTGATCTCACGGATGGGTGTAGTGGGAAAAGACATTTTAAAGTACTGTCCCTTTGAAAATGGGATTTTCATCCTACTAAATCTTCAAGCCTGAAGACCTCACATCCTGACCAGCATGTAAGTAACATTTCAGACTGCCAAATCCATACAAAAGCCCAGTTTCCTTTATATTTCTCACTAGGTTCACATTACTTAAACAACTAATGTCACAGAGTTCAAGCTTTAACATCCTTTAAAAAGTAACAAACTGCAATAATAACAGTAAATAAATCACAAAAACACTGCAACAATGATGCTGAAAATACACATTTCATTGACAAAATGATAATGTGTTAACCTGTAAACCTACTGGAGGGTTCCTGCCTGTGAGCAGGTTAATATGGATCAGTCATGGATGGTAATGACTTCTTCTTCTTCTTCTTCTTCTGTTTAGTTTACCAGGCATCTGTAAATGTTGCATTACTACCATCTACTGGAAAGCACTTGGTCTTCCCTGCAATTGTCAATTTTGTGTGATGCACATTGAAGTTATAAAACAATCCACCCGAGTCTGCTGAGATTCACTAGTACATTTCCACTAAAGAACAAGTGGAAAATATAAATATAAATATTAAACCATGCAAATGAGGATGTTTGAGTGAAAATATTACAATGTATATGTACAAATGATGATGTACAAGTTGTAAATTAGAGCCATTTATTTAGGAATGTTGAGGTATATTTTCACATCTGTTAACATTTACTCAAGTGATGGGTTACAGATACAAGTCACTCTGCATTTAATTGCGTGATTTGTTTTATGAGTTCTATAACTTGACATTTGTTCATGAATACTTGACACTGCTTTAACCCCACAGCAGCCCTACGGTAGCTCAGGCCACACCATCAGCTGATTGAGGCCTACAGTGAGTGAGAGAGTTCAGAGGTCTGGTGAGAAAACCTACATAAAGCATTTGGGATATATACCCTGAAAACTGTGTCACTTGGTGGTTTGAAAGAGGAATTCAACACAGCACCTGTGTTGACAGCAACACTCAGTGTGGAGACTACCTCTGGCTCCTTTTCTTTGTGCTGTGTACTGACCTCATCCTGTACAAATGGTTCAATCCCTGAACCATTTCAACTAAACCAAAAACATCAACCTGCTGGTGGCAAAAGACAAAAGAGATGAAGTCAAATCACCAAAGTCCTTTAAACAAATTGTCTGGGAACTATGACTGTACCAAATGTTGTGCCTATTACTCTAGTAGACTATGTCTGAGGGTGGTCTCGGTGAACAGCTGGATCCAAAGTGCCTTTATGGCTCCCACATGCGGACCAGAGCACTAAAGTGGATCTGTAGTGCCAGTCGAACGTCCATGTCGTTCTCCATTTTATGCACCCAATACTGCTTACGACCGGGCCTTAAACACACACACGCACAGGCAAACACACACACACAGACAGCCTCTGGGCAGCCCTTCAGACAAACACATTTACACAATAATCCTATTAGGTGCTCTCTCTCTCTCACTCTCTTCATTCATCAATACTCCCTCTATCTCGCCCGCCCCTCCCTCTCCCCCTCCATCCACTGTCAATGCCAGTCAATATGCTGCTATCTCTGCTCACTTTCCTATTAGAATTTAAACAGGCTTTTCTGCAGCCACGAGCAATCAGTGTCCAACAATAGCAGCAGAGAGCTCGATAGCTCAACGCTGTGTCACATTCATTTTGGGGCACAAAGTGATGGAGGCGACATGCTGTTCTCACTGCGCTGCTGTTCACTCAGCACTGCTGCTGCTTTTCCACTGTACAGTCTGTCAATATCCCCTCATGGATTTGTCTCTTTTTTCCTCCATCTATCCTTTCCATCCTCTGTCCGCCCCACCCCCTCCTCTTGGCCCGCTGCCAGCACACAGACAAGCTAAAGACTGGTGCTTCACGGCTTCAACAAATCATTCAACACATGACACAGATGAAATATGACATGCAATTAACATATTTGAAGTATCTGCAAGTGCAAGTGCAAGGGCTTTACTGTACAGGGAAAATAAATATTTATCTAAATCTGTACATTTTAATGAATTAAGGGCATTGGACAGTCAAGGTCATCCACAGGCCTAGAAGTAAGTCATTTTTAGTGCAAGGCCACCCTGGAAAAATGTACTCACACTCAAAATGTAGGGCACCGAGGCCGAACCAATGTTGCAATAACAGTAAGTGACAATTACAGATTAAAAAGACCATCAACAATTAGGAGTCAGTGTGTTGAAAAACAGTTCTGTGTTCTTTAAAACTGCAACCTGAAAGTTTGACTTTTCCACAAAATACTGTCTGACTGATTTTTTTCAAATGTGAACTCATTATATTAAATGTTAGTTATATTTCAATGATCCGGTCTTTAAATGGGCTAAGGGTGATAAAGATTAATCTGAACAAATTCAAACACCCATGCAATTCTTAGCATTTGAGTCTGAGATCATAAGAGCTTCCCAAAAATGACTGAAAACACTTTTTCACACGTTAAACATTAAACACACTGAAACTTTTCAAGGTGAGACTACGAGTCTCCTCTTGTCACTAGATACCCTGTAGACACACAGCAGCTGACAGGAAGAGCAGAAAATATGAGCCTTTCTGGGTGAATAAATGTTAATGTTACTTATACAACGGAAGGTATAAAAAAGGTCAGATTTGATCAGGAGTCATTAATAACTCCAGCAAGCACATTATGTTTAGGAAGGTACTTTAGAAACACGTGCACAAAGGCCAACCATTTACTGCATACTGCCACTAGAAACTAGTAGTCCAAGTACAATGAGCCTGATCAACCACTGTCAGTAATCAATACAAACACACGCTCCCCTGAGCGTGTTGATAGCGAGTTTACCGCATCCTTGTGGATTTCAGTGCAGGACGCATACCTATCAACATAACTGTAACTGAATACTATTTAATGTCAAATACAGAACAGTGGCACGTCAAATCTAAAAACCAGTTATAAACTCTATGTATGGTTTGTATAAAGTATATTTGTGTGTATAAAAAATCAGATTGTGATGATGGCAATATTAAGACTTAATAGACATAATGACATCATGCTGTTACATACAAGCATGGCTTGTAGAGTAGTTAGTGTCAAAAGGCAGCGACTTCAGTCGTTTAGAAGTTGCCCCCTGCAGGAAGAAAGGGGCAGTACAACAAACTGATTTCACGACCTCTGAAGCTCAAGTACCCGGCTGACTATGAGGAGAGCCAAAGTCCCACGAGGAGAGCTCAGCAGCTAGTGTGAGTTTACAAGCTACACTGGCTCAGTACAGCACCGCTGTTGTACTCATATTGCGTTGCATCATAAAGAATACTGACCTTTGACCTTTTTGGATATAAAATATCCTATGAGACATTTGTGTCACATTTTGTCATAGAGTATGAATTCACACATGTGAGGTCACAGTGACCTTCACCTGTGACTTCCAAAATCAAATCAGTTCATTTTTGATTTCAAATGGACATTTGTGCCAAATTTGAAGAAATCACCTCAAGGCATTCGTGAGATATCACGTTTGCAAGAACGGGACAGACACCGGCGGACAGATAGACAGAGAATCCAAAGACAGCCTACAGGCACAGCTGCACCATCAACAATAACAGTTACACAGTCTGATAAACTAATCTTACAGTTTTGTACAACAGAAAATAAAAGAACCAAATGATTTCTGGGTGCATGTTTATACAGCAGAAGAACAATAGAAATTCAGCTCTAATCTCATACAAATGAATAAAAAGATGAATGATGTTTGATAAAATCATGTTCACAAGCTTACCCGTATATAACTTTAATAAGTAACTTCAATTCCCCACCAGGCCTACATTGGCCTAACTTAGTATCAGGATCTTATTGTAATATAACTAACAATAACTTTGAAGCTTTTCTTTCATTAGAACAGAAGCTGTACAAAGGTCTGGCATTTTCTTCGATATGAACGGGTCAGAACACCTCTGCAAGACACAGCTCACAAGCCGGATGCAGCATCGACTGATCTTCATGGGCAAAATGATAACATCTTAACATGTTACTTCAGCTGAACCTTTGACACTCTTCACACAGAGCCAGGACTGTGGATTCTGTCCTTCATGACCTAAACTGAAATCACTTGAGGAAGTGATCTCTTCAGGAAATTAAGGCTGATTTGAAAATCGTGAATCTTTCCTTTAACCACCAATGAAAGTTAGGAAAGTTAATGAGAGGTGTCCTCTAAACGTACTGCACTCGTTGTTCTGGATTATACTTTAGCATTGCCAAAAAACAGTCTGTGATACACATTCCCTACTACAGCCTACTACATGTGAAATCACATGACGAGGCTTCTTATTGCTCTCTTAAAGCAGGTCAATAATTCAGCTCACAGATGGCCCTCACGCCTCTGCATTGACTCTTACTGATGAAAGACTGCAAGGCAAATGACACTTGACTGAACATGACTGCTCAAGTCTTAGAAGCTGGTCTGATGCCAGCACACCTCTGCTGATACAATAACAAATAAATCAAGTGGACATCAGGATAATTTGAGTTTATTCCAACCTGGGGCTTATTTTCAAACCGACCTCTCACTGTTTTCTTGCCCCTCCAGACTTTTTTTGATTCAGAATTTATTTAATTTTTGACTTACCAACATGAAAGTTGGCTCAGCCTCAACCTTTTCTCCAGGTTGCTTCCTAAGCTTTTGAGTCAATATAATATTACAGTTCTATGGGTCATTTTTAAGTCTACGAGCACAAGATTGGGAAAAGTACCCACCTGTGTATGATGAACAGATAGAGGCATTATTAGTGAGGATCCAAATGACTTTAGCACAACTAGAAGCTTTAACTTTTAAAAAGCCTAAAATATTTGAATGATTCAACATAATTGTTTAAAATTGTTTTTGATTTGATTTGAGCCCATGAATCCACATGTGCACTGGCTCTGCGATTAGTTTAAAAAGGGATATTGCTACCTAAAAATGACTGTATTGCATTGTGAGACTTGTTTCCCAATTGTTCCCATGTGCTAGTGTAAAGGATTCAATATGCTTCAAGTGACGTGGCTTCAGGATCGTCTAACAGTGTCTGAAATCTCCTTTCTGCTTGCACAATTGGGGGGTGTATTTGTAACTTTACGAAACAAACAATCTGATTTTCACGCCCACTTTACGGAACAAGATTTTGAACTTCTCTCTCAAGTCACCTTTCATGGAAAGTGAGTGTAACAAAATGCAAACTGTCAAGCATAAATTGTGTGCACCATTATGCCCATTTTTACAGTTCATTGTAGAAAGAACCCAAAGACACAATTCCTGGAGGGCTTTGGTCGTATTTTATCAAAACCAAATAATCTAAAATCTCTCATCAAATCTAATTATGTAGGTTTAGCTTTAAAAACTGCATTTTTCAAGAATCTTACGTTATGAATAACTAAAGCTCAAAGATTCAGAAGGCAGAGACAGTTTTCAGTTGCAGCCTAATTAATGATAATAATTGATATTAACCTGTAGCTGCAACGAAAATGAGCTGTGCAGCAGGAGATATGAAATGAAAATGAAACACGCATCTGACATTGCTGTACCAGCTGTACCAGCTCTGCCATGACATGGGTTTTGTAATACAATCACCACTGTGATAAATGTTTTAGCATATTAAATCTAATGTGCTTCATTGTGGCTGTGATGACCTGCAGGTAGAGGGCTACACACATACTCAGTGAACAGAGAACTCACATCAGCAGATACGAGACGCAATTTTGTTGGATATTAGCATAGCATTGTTAATAAGAAGGATCACTGCCTGAACATGAGAGGACCCTCTGTTAGACCCACTCACCCGCTGTGTTCAGGATGTCCTACAGACGATCCGTTAAATTAACATATAAATAGTGCAATATTGTGTTACATCAAATTCATTGATATCCTTTAAAAGTTGAATATTGTCTTACAGAATTGTTGCAATTTCACTCACCCACCACATGACTGCACACTCTGCTGACAAAATGTGCTTTTATTTGTAAACAACTAAATTCAGAATAATTAAAACGGAAAACACAGAATTCGGGAAAAAATAAAGTGGAATCTGGAGAAAATTAAAACAGATTTCATAGGATCCTAAAAGTACAGTGCTTCCATGTCACATCAGCTCGAGCTGAGCAGTTTGCTGATTTTTTCACACGGGTAATAAGGGAGCAGGGAGTGGGACAAAGATGGAGCCCAGGAGAGTAAAACACAACAACCCTGAGGTGCATGTCAACATTAAGCAACATGAACAGCCTCGTGTGCTACTGCTCACTAAATGCTTTTTCTACAGCACACACATAAGGCTCCCTGCCACTATAAACACACACACACACACACACAGATGTACAGGAAATAAACTGGAGAGAAATAACTGAGTCATCTAAAATGACTGATGAACAGTGATACTGGAGTTATTTAGCAATTTAGCAAAGGTCATTGTGTTGCACTGATTTCACACGTGGATCTGTGGGGGGCCACAGGTAACACTGAGAGCCTGTATGTGGCATCCATGAAACACTACAATAACCTCACCTTAACCCACTCCATTACTAATTGGCCACAGCAAACAATCCGACAAATTTTCAGATATATAGCAAATTAGGCTGAACCAATACTTAATTCTCAGAGAGAGAGAGAGAGAGAGAGACAGAGACAGAGAGACAGACAGACAGGGGGGGGCATAGACCGACAGAGAGAGACAGAGACAGAGACGAGAGAGAGGGAGACAGAGGAAGAGAGAGAGACAGAGAGAGAGCATCCTTAGTAGTTACAGTGACCAGTTACTGTAGGTACCAGTCCAGGCTAGGTTGGGAGACTAGCCAAAAGTTGGTCTAAGTCTGTAACTCAGAAGGTTTTATTTTTTCCCCAAGACTGATACATGCTGCTCTGATGAATTACTGCAAAACACACCAACAGTATCATAACTAAATAGATCAGATGATAGATCAATCAATCAATCAACTGCTGAGCTGAATCAGACAGATTCTAATATCTTGTTATCAGTGTAATCATAATAATAAACTTTAATTATATAGCACAATTCATGCATAAAACAAATAACAAATAACAATAATGTGTGTAATAAAACAAGAAAAACAAATACATGAATTAAAAGAAATAAAGTAAAGTAGAGTAAAATACAAAAAAAAGACAAAGTAAAACAGCGTAAAAAGAAAAGACACTTCAGAGGAAAGCGGCATTAAAAAGATGTGTCCTTTAAAGACATCAACAGATTTAGAACCCCTCAGACCTTCAGGGAGGTTGTTCCACAGTTTCAGGGCATAGTTAATAAAGGCTGCCTCTCTGTGCCTTTTAGTTCTGGCCTCTGGAACAAACATCGGTTTGAGTCAGAGGATCCAAGAGACCTAGCAAGCACATATGTCTTAACCATGTCGGACAGATAGGACAGGGCAAAGCCATTCTGTGATTTCAATCCATTAAAATAATTTAAAAATTAATTCTGGGACAGACAGGTGACCAATGTAAAGATTTTAAGATTGTCTGGATCTCTGTCTGGACAGAAGAGCGTTACAGTCGTGGGATAGAAAAGGTCTGCCTCTGGAAATATTCCTTCAATGATAGAAGGACACTTTAGGTGTTTAGTGCAGGTAGATTTAGGTGTTCAGACAGTTTCTCTCTCTCAGCTCCAATAACAAGTTTTGTCTTGATTTAACTGTAAGACGTTCTGATAACTGTTGAGCTTACAGACATATGTAGCTGGGTATCGTCTGCATAATTATGGAAACTGATGTTACGATTTCTAGTAATATTGCCAAGTGGTAACAAATAGAAACTGAAAAGAACTGGACCTAAGATAGAGCCCTGCGGGATACCACATGGCAGGTCTGTTTTATTGATCATTTAGTGATCATCCACCTTCCACATAGAACCGTCGGCCACTTAGATAAGACCTGAACCATTTAAGAACTGTTTCAGAGAGACCAACCCAGTGCTCAAGTCTGTCCAGAATATTATGATCTACAGTATCTTTTTCAAACACACTGTTGTCCCAGAGGAAATCATTCAGCTGTTTAAAAACTTTTTTTTTTCCAAAATCTTACTCAAAAAGGGTAGGCTGGAGATTGGTCTGTCATCTGTAACTACAGACTAATCTAAATAGTCTTTTTCAGCAGTGGTTTAATTAGATCCATCCATCCATCCATCTATCCATCTTCTTCCACTTATCCGGGGCCGGGTCGTGGGGGGAGCAGTCTAAGCAGGGATGCCCAGACCTCCCTCTCCCCAGACACTTCCTCCAGTTCTTCTGGGGGGACCCCAAGGCGTTCCAGGCCAGCCGAGCGACATAGTCCCTCCAGCATGTCCTGGATCTTCCCCGCGGCCTCTTCCCAGTGGGGCATGCCCTTAACACCCTCCCAGGAAGGCGTTCAGGAGACATCCGATATAGATGCCTGAGCCACCTCAGCTGGCTCCTCTTGACGTGGAGGAGCAGCGGCTCTACTCTGAGCTCCTCCCGAGTGACAGAGCTCCTCACCCTATCTCTAAGGGAGCGCCCCGCCACCCTGGGGAGGAAACTCATTTCAGCCGCTTGTATCCGAGATCTCGTTCTTTCGGTCATTACCCAAAGTTCATGACCATAGGTGAGGGTGGGAACGTAGATTGACCGGTAAATCGAGAGCTTTGCCTTTCGGCTCAGCTCCTTCTTCACCACGATGGACCAGTACAACGACCGCATTACTGCTGCCGCCACACCGGTTTAATTAGATATATTTTCAAAAACAAGTTCACTGCTGTAAAGTGGTGCATGGTGCATTTCGATTTTGGGGTAATGCTGTTTGGTTCATTGTCCATCCTTTTATGAGTATTGTTTGCTCTGATGGCCGCAATCTTATCTCTGAAACAGGCAGGAAATTCATTGAATTTTGTAGTGCTCAGGTGATCTGGGTAGTATTTAGGGGCAGGGTTCATGAGACTATCAATAGCTGAAAAAATAATTCTAGGATTGTTAGAATTTTTATTTATAAGTTCAGAGAAATAAGATCGTCTGGCATTTCTGACTGCTGTTTTGGTGTCTGCTAGGAGTTCTTCATCACAAGACATCACAGTGAACCTGAAGTTTTGTCTTTCTCCATCTCCACTCACCTTGGGGCTGTTTCTTTTGAGTTGGTTTATGTTGTTGTTGTTGTCAACTGTTGTTGAGTTGGCAAAGACTCGGGTCTATTATTTATGTGCAAAAAAAAAAATCTGCCAATTCAGATGTAAGATATCAGTGTTTCACAATGTGTCTAGAATTACAATTCAGCATATGAAGAGAGACAGCAAATTCAGTGAAGTAGTGATCAGACAGAACCACATCCATGAAATGTAAGCAGAAAGTCCCCGTGTAATGACAAGGTCTAAGGTATAACCACAGCTATGAGTTGGTCCATTGACATGCTGTGTAAAGCTCAGACCAACTGTGGACGGTTGGCGCTCCAGCTTCCCCCGCACATCGAACTTGTTACTCAGCTGGATAGACCCAGACTTAGTGTAGTTAGCTGGGACTAGTAACAATTGCCTCACTTCTTATGTGACCTTTGCTGTGTGATGTAGCTCCATCGCTTGTTTTCCCTGAAGCTTAATAAGCTTAATATTAAATGTCAAAAAAATGTAATGATTTCTACATTAAACCCTGTATAAAGAATGATCAACAGTGATACAGTAAGGGCCAAAACATCCTGATTTTAGTCCCTTGTGTACATCAAGCTTAAAAGCAACTGTGTCTTTGTTTGACCCCTCAGTCTGGTAAAGACCCACATCTGTCATACTAGAAATAGGAGACTCCTTGAAGCATGATGTCATCAGGGTTATTTTCTCTGACAAACAAGCCTCTTTTAATACTAGTTGTAAATGCAAAGGTCTGTGATAAGACGTCATCATCTAGACTATCCAGGCACAGATTGCATGTGAATATCTGGAGTCATAATGTGACTTTACTTTGTGACACAATGTTTTTAAGTAATAATAGTAATGTAGAATCTCTGTAAGACATGCATGTCTTGTAAATAATTCAACAGGCTTCATTTTCTACTCCGTCATTACTGCTCTGTAAACAGCTTCTTAGTGTGAGTGTGTGTGTGCATGACGTGTGCAGGTTGAGCCAGGCAGTGAGGTCAGGTCCGGCAACTCGTAACAAACTGCAGTGCTGGGCCAAATTACTGAAGGAAACTAGATTTCTATTCAGCCAGCCCCACCATCAGCACACAGCTCACAGTCATGTTGTGTACCTGGCCTCTTCATGTCCCCAAGCTGAAGACACAAGTACATGTGACTGATATGGCAGTAGCGTGGCAGCTCGAGCATGGCCATATGAATATTTCAACCACGTGCGGCTGGCACAACACATAAGCTCAGTGCCCCACCCTACTGCTGGGATCAAATGTCAAGCTGGCTGCCAGACATGTAGACGTGTGCAGCGTGGAGCCGCCATGTGTGGGCTGATAGAGCTTGTATGTCAACAGCATTTTTCAGGATGGCCTCAAGTTCAGCATTGAGCAGCAAGGAATTAGAAATACTAAAATCATTAAAAAAAAACATGAGCTGCTGATGCAAACACGCATTTTGTTCTGAAGTTCTTCACTCACTTCAGTATTTCTTTCATTCTTGTGAATAAATGGCCAAAATATTTCCACTCCAACCACAAAGAGTTTAAGCAAAATTTCAGGAACTATTAATTAGTGGCCTTGGTCAACAATTACGTTGGGAGAAAATCACAGAGGAAGTGCACATCATCTCTCCACTCACAGTAGCTCAACAGACTGGAATGCTATGCAACCACAACACATGCTGAGGTCTGAGTTTGTACACCAGCTGCTATCAGACATACATTAACCTACACGATCTATTTATACTGTACGCATATATGTCCAACTTGAGTGCAAACATCAAATTCACTGACAGTTGTGGAAAGACCTGGAAAACTGCATTACTGAGAACCAGAAAAAACACGACAGTTTGAGTAAAAGTGCTGTCACCAAAAAACTCATTCTGAGCATTTTCTCAGCAAGTTCAAATTTCTAATCTAACCAAAAATGACATGCCAGCAGCTTCCTGAACTTGACAGTTTTCAGTACTCAGTACTATGGACATGGTTTTCTTGGTATACCAAAAAAGTATTGAGTTTCCTTCCTAAATAGCCATCAAGTGCTTTTCATTTTGTTGCAGCAATATTGTGCAAATATTGATCATCATTCATAATTTTCAAGATACATCAATCAATCATTGTTTCAATCAAACCTAGTGAAAAATTCCCAACAGAGGTTCAGAGAGGCAAAGATCACATCTTAAAATGTCTTGTTTAGTCTGACCTACGGTCCAAACCCCGAAGAGATTCAGTTAATAGAGAAAAGCAGCACATGCTGCAGTGAATCTTCTTTCCTCTCGAGTCTGCGTGTGAACAATATACACTTGATGGTAAAAAGATCCAGATACAGAGTGGCCAGAAGCAGGTTCTGGTGTGCTGCTTTCCTCATTGTGCAAAATACACAAATAGTCCAAAATGTGTCATCTAAATCACAGACAGGCCACTCATTAGTCATGAGTGAACTAAGCCTCTCATACATGTGATAGGACTCTAACAAACATGCTGGGATTTGCATAATGCTCCAAAACCCACAGGGCAGAGCAGCCAGAGTGATTTACATGAGGCCAAATGACCCCTGCAACACAAATTTAACAGCCATCAATTATTAACTCAGGCTTATGAGCTGGCTTGCTGCTAGGAGAGAAACTGCCATTGTCTATATTCAAGATGCGGCCCACACCCTCACTTTAAAGGTAATAAACTTCATAAAAAATTTACATTTTTCACTTTTATGCTTTGTGCACCTAACTTAATGAACACAGGGTCGGGCAGGCTAGATTCAGCTCCATGACTGATGGTCCTTCTGCTGTAACGCCAAACCCAGTTCAATTTTTAATATTGTTTCTTGAGCAGTGGTGAGCTTATATGCTAGTGTACAACATGGAAAATCGTTCTGCATCAACCTGCTCTTGAATACAAACATAACCCGATACATAAAGTCATTCTTCATCCATTATGAGCTGGGCTTCTGTCGTTGATTCACCACCTCTCTCCAGGTTATAGTGAACAGTGAGGAGCACTTCTGAAAACTGACATTTTACTACACTAATTTCGTCCATTAATAGATTATATGAATGCCGAATTTCTCACAGGAAACTACTGATTCACAAATGTCTGTTGTGTGTAATGAAACATGTGAATTTGCCGGCAAGCAAGTTCATATGAAATGATGAGGTCAGTATGGGAATGTGGTGTTGCGTTTTCTCTCATTAAGGCACAGATGGAATTTCTGCATCTTGAGTTAAATAAGATGGTGTTAGAAAGGTAACAGGACGGTGCCACACCTCTCCATTTCCAGTGCCTCCTCTCATGGGAGGTGCCTCCATCCATCATGAGGAAGAGGGATGGAGGTGCCTCCATCCATCATGAGGATGTGGGATGCTGCGAGGAAGGATTTCGATAACCCAACCCACACTGATAACGGGTCCATAGGTGCATTTCCTGCTAGCATCCAGCTAGCAGCACAGGTTAGCTGCATTCCAGCAAAGAGACGGCAATTCAGACCGACAGGTGCAACAGCATCATCATCCAGCCGTGCACAGCCTGCTTCTACCGCTCCTTCCACCTTGACAAATATCCAGAGGAAATATCCAAGCCAACAAAAACCCAGCCAGTGAGCGGACAGGAAACAAGCCGGAATTCACACATACGCTTTTCTGTATGAAAATTGTTCAATCGTGTGAGCGAAAAAGTGGCGAGCTAGCTAACACCAGCAAAGCCGAGCGGAGCGCTGTTAGCCTGGCTGCTGGGCTGGCTGCCTCCCTCTGCTCTGAGATGGAGCATCGAATAAAACAGCGAGCAGAGAAAAACAACAAACCAACCAACAAACCGCGTGTGTTGCTGCACTCACCTCTCTGCCATTTTCCCCACAGTTCTTAAAATCCGTTTAGAATAAATCCTACAACGTCTCCCATTTTGCCCAAATTGCGATCGCCGCAGTCACCGAGTCACTCCTTTCAGACCAGTGTTAAGTTAGACCAGGTTAAAAATAACCAACACTGCGTCCGATCGCAGCCTTCATAATAAAAGCCCCTCAATAAACGTGGCACATGTTTTGAAGATATAAGTAACGTACGTAGACATGAAAGCACACCCCCATATATGCAGGACTAATACAAAAAGAAATTATGACAGAGGTGTTTGTAAATCTTATATAAAATAACAGATAACAACCTAATTTTACTGTGTTTTTGTCGAGGTAAAACGCAACCAGACATCACGGTACGGGACACAGTGATAAACAAACATGTTGTAAATGCAATGGAAAGCATTTTCTCTGAGTGTTTGTTCACAAAACTCAATAAATAATGTGTCGATTCTCATCTGTTCAATGAAATCATTTCACATTGTCAGTCTCAAAAGCTGCTATACCATGGTGGCCACACCGAGTGTTGCTTCTTACTCACACTACATAGATGTATACCTGTGGAATTTAATGTTCAACAATCCAAGCACACATTTGGCAGCTTGACACATGTTTGTGACATCTGGATTGAGCATAGCAATAGCAATAAAGGAGTAGACAAATAAGGCACAAACATTACATTTGTACAAGCTGGTGTTGTATTATTTTGTAATAGACAAGCAACAATCCATCAGAAATGCGTTAGTCTTAAAAATGGCCATTTCACACCATTGGTGCTGCTAGTAATTGGCAATCTTTTGCTTTAGAGAATTTCAGCCGAACCTTAAATGTTCACGTCTACTATTTTATTTTCTAATATATGTTCAATAACTTCCGGTATTGGTCTTGCTAATTTTTGTTGTTTTGACGCACATGGGAACGAGCGTTACATGTTTCAAGTGGTGATGCATTCACAATTTATGAAAAGGACTGTCTGCATGGGATGCTTGTCAGTAATGTACTGCTCACCAGAGATTTCAGGTGGTACATTTTTATTAGTTTGTCAGGATTAAGGGGATGGCAGCCAGTCCTAGCATGCTCTGGGGCACCCTGGGCAAGTCTCGAACGCATTACAAGACAACTCCCATAGTCTACCTGAGATAGTATTTGGAGAGATCAACCCATGAGACTGTAGCATGAAACTCATGAGAACACAGGGAAAGCATGTACTCACAACAGACCAGGATTCAAGTCCGTGTATGAACTCTGACATCATCTGCAAGTATATACAAATTCTAGCCTACAGGAAATTTTATTTCCATTTCATTTGTAAAAACACAGGAAAATTAAAACTTTTCACCATCAAGTCATTCTGTGACCTTAAAGTGCTGGGACAGAACCACTGACCAGCGTGATTATCAGCGTACCTCTCTTTTAAACCTAATCAGTTAGATGAAACAAATGTCTTCTCTCTGATAGCATCACACCCCAGGTGCAGCTGAGCTCATCTGGCTTTCAGCTCATACCAAACCATGATCCAGGAGCTAGTTGTTTTTGATTTGAACATGCACATCATTATCACATTTTATTTTTTTTCCAAATGAAATATATGGTCTGTTATGGTTAGTTAGTTGGGAACCTTATTGTCTAGATTTTGGAAAATTTTGGAAGTACACAGTATAAAAAAAACATGATTTAAACTAAAGTTTTAAAGTTGTACACAGAAAAACAACACACAAAAGTAAGGGTGTGCCAGGTCCAAGACTCTGGTGTAAAATATCTCAGGTGATTAACAGACAGGTTCAACTTCAGTCTTGTGCTGTTTTTAAAGACCGCTGTACAGCCAGAGCAATGTTGGATTTTAATGGAAGAGCCAAGCTGCAGCTGTCAGATTGCAGGCTTGTGAAGGATGCATATGGTTCTTCCTGGTAGGATAACCAGGCCACTGGTACTGGTTGCACATTCTACTGCTATGTTCTCTTAATGCCAAATTCATGCTCGATATGAGCTGGTCACTGGGAAAAGCTGTTCAAATTGAGAGAAGTAGAAGGTGTGTGACCAGGGGTGCACTGAGCACACTGCAGCCTCTCGTTCTTCAATCATACGAATAGAATGGATGAAGAAGTTGATTTTAATGCAAGCCTGTGTTGGTGGGACACATTTTCAGCTTCACTACCACTCCTTCCACAGAAGTATAAGGATCTCTACATTAGTCCTGACTGTTTGTTTCTTAAACCTGCAGAATCCTTTCAGATCATATTGACTTTCTCCCATTTGACAGTTTTCACACCTGGTCAAGGCAAACCGTCACACTGACAGGCTATCCTCTTGTGGGTTGGCGGGTCTTTGGTGTAACACTGGGCCGGTGTGTGAGGTGTGGGTGATGAAACCAAACCAAGTATCAGAGGCAGCATTATCAAGTCAAGTATGTGAATCATCACCACACAGTTTCAAAGCTCTCATTCACACAGCGTGTTGTATCTTTCCATTTGTGGGCACCACAGTGTTTTCTACATTCCTCTAATCATTCCTTTATTTCTAAACTTGTGACAGAGCAGTACAGTCTGACATTTCCCTGATGAGAGATCCTCCGAATCCTCTTGCAGGGTGCAGGGAAAGCGTGTCACACAGTGACATTGTCTCTTGGAATTCTACTTCTGCACTTTTAGCTGTGTTTGCCATCAACAGGCTGCAGCCAGAACGTCTGGTGTGTGTGTTACATACATGTAGAGTGTTGGTATTTGACACCTTGATATTTCGGTTTACACAACCTCGCTCATGGCTGGTCTATCTCAATATGCTATCAGGTCAGGGTTAATTAATCATACATCCACATACTGTTGTCTTTTTTGTTTTTGTGTCACCCTCACATTGTATCACTAAAGTGATATCTAACCAGGATTCCTTTTGCTATCTGATATGTTCCTCAGTCTCAGCTGCCTCCTGCCTCCTTGTTTCAGTGCTCAATATGCCAGTGTAGGACTGAAAGCTGACAGGCCTCAAGGTTCTTATCATGAAGGCAGTGACAGACACACGGAGCCTTCAGCATCATGCCCGGCTAAACATTTTCTGCCTTTGAACTTCTTGGAGCACTGCAGCAACACACTGAGATGAACAGTTAAATAGAGGCAACAGTTTAGTGTAGTGACAGGACACTTGCACACTGCAGCATTAAACTGTTGCCTCTACTTTCACAAGCAGAACTCTTCATCAGCCTCAACTACCGTACCTGCACCTGACATACATGTACCTTTGGCCCCAACTCTCAGAGAGAATGCATGACCAGAAGGGCAATATTGTTGGACACCATTCACAAATCCTGTTGCTAAGTAAGAATGAGCAAATCAGTAGCTTGTACAATCAGGCAGAACCAAACAAGCAGCAGTGAAGCTGCAATGTTGAACTAATGTTGGACCCATAAGCAGACCTGCAGCAGTTTAGATGCAGATTTATTGATATGTTGCAATGGAGGTCTGGAGAGCTGAGCAGAGTGGAGCAGGCAGAGAGAGATGAGCTGTTGGCTGGAAGGAGATCGGCAGGCAGAAAGCAGGCAGACAGAGACCACAGAGGGAACCTGAGGCACCGGGCACCACATGATTATACTAGATGCAGGCTAGCTGAATGATCTGAAGATTGGCATGTAGTGCCTGGGTACATACTGCAGGAGATTGATGAGTGGATGGTTGCAGGTGTGCAGGTTGACTGGCAGAGGGTGGGAAAAGGAAGCCCCACACCAAAACAAACACAAGCACAAAGACAGAGAGAAGACAAACAGAAGACCAACAGGAACACCAGGAGTGAGGGACAGGCACACAGAAGTAACATGTGTTGAGATCAGGAAATGGGGAAGCCCTTGTGGATCACAGGTACAGGTGCAAAATCCGGGAATATTCAAGATGGAAACTTTCCATGGGAAATTCATGGGAAATAACAGGAATAAAACGGTAATATAGGGATTATTTGTTAAGGTCGATTGAAACAAGCCATATCATAAGTGGACAGTTATAAAAATCCTTCAAACAGAAATGAAAAAAATCAATGCTTTAGTTGAGTTGATCTTGAATTAAAAGAGTTGCCTCATTTAACATTGTATTGAACTTTCACTGAACAAAAACAACAACAAAAAACAAAAAAAACCCTTTTCCTTCTCAGGTCTTCATGTCATCGCCATGGACTTTCTCGATGTCAGACACTGATGCCTCATGGTTCTAGGTCAGGCTCAAAGAGCCTCAAGTTTGACTGAATAGGCAGCAGCTTTTCAACTCATGGTCTCTTGGTCAGCCCGGTTACACTCAGAGGCAGCTGATTTTGGTGGGATCTGGAAGATGATAGAGGCAACAGGGAACGTGTCTTAGATGCAACAAGTCCCTTCCACTGGAGGCTGATGAGATAAGATAAAATAAAATAATCCTTTATAAATCCCACAATGGAGAAATTTACAGTGAAAAAGCAAGAGATGATGCATACATAAATGATATAATAAGTAAAACAAGGCAATGGTTGACAGTGGTTCACACTATTGCACATATGAAATATTGATAATGCTCAATTTAGTACAAACAGTGAATGCACGTCAGCCAATATTTTTGATTGCACCTGTCTGCTCCTACGCCCTTCATTTAAGCTTGTGAGCTGAAGGCTGCCAATTTCATCATTATAAATCTGGATGTTAAATGAAGGTTAAAAAATCTTGCTTAACAATTCAATTAATATTTTATGCCAATATTATCAAGTGATCATACCGCAGATCAGTAATTTTAGATGTATTGATAGATGGACAATCTTATTGACATACATTGACACACTATATATAATCCACGTGCAGTATGTTGGTATGGCACTGTAATACTACAGTGTACATTGATACAGTGCACAGTGTACGGTGCAGCAGACCAGTAACCAGCAGCAGAAGTCATAATGTTTCTGTCATTTCACAAACCCAGTTTACCCAGAAAATCAAGATCAAAATGATCTTTATTATTTCACAAAACAAATTCTAAATTGTGAGCATTAACTAATTAGTTATCCATGGGGAGTTTCCATTTCTATGCAGGCATCAGTGATGATTTAAATTGTCATGAGGTCACTCTGACCTGTAATACAGACTCTGGGGCCTCTCTGGGGCCACTTTTGGTACTACCAGTTGAACAAACAACACGAAGTAACAGCTGTTGTGTAAGCAAAGATGTTTTTGGATGATGATTTTTGCCCAGTTTATTCACAGTCCATCTGATATGCCACTCTGGCCCAATGCTTGAATCAGGCTTGTATTCACATGTAGTACAGAGGCAATCAGGGGCCTACAGTTGATAAATAACCACATACAACATATCACTGGATGAGATTTTTCCTGACTCTGTCAAAAATGACTCTCGAGCAAAAGTTCAATCAGGAAGACCTTTCTTCTGCATGCTTAGCCCTGTACTTTATTTTTCATACCATCGTGCATTCACTCTTATCACATACGCTCATTCATAATTTCTTTGCTGTCATTGTCTGGGACTGTCAGTTAAGATATCAGCTGTTCTCATTAGCTGGTCACATCAATCCAGTAGCACAGCCACACATTGCCTACATTGTGAGCTGCTCGCTGCTGTATTTTTAAATATGATTCTCTCTCTCCCACCTCCCCATCACAGCCCAGTCTTCGCAGATCTTCATCTTCATCATTTCATCCTCCTCACCAGCCTCATAAATGTATAAATGACATTTTGTAATTGAGACTTTCAGAAATGTTTTTAATTTTTGTGTTGGCAGCCGTGTTTTGATATAGACACTTAATTTGCACTATAGTCTACGATACATAAGACTTGTAGCCTAATGTCAAAAATAATTACAGTTACATTTGCAATAGAAACATAATGAAAAACAGTAGAGGCATTGTCCGATGTAATCAAGGCTTGTGTATGGGACATAACCTCAGTAGTTGGCCCGCTGGTACTGTGTTGCGGCAACGGCTGTGCGAAATTGTTTGCGGTCAGTTATAATATTGTCCTTAGTGGTCGGTCAAATATTAGCCATCCCCATCCTCAGCCTCACCATTCCCCTATGGAATCAAGCAAAGTAGGTCTACCTCAAACTTGTACTTAAGTTCAGTTCAGTTAATATGCTTCGCAACAAGCCACTACTGCATTTGGGTAATATAAAGGTCCCCCATATCACCTCCGTTCTGTAATGTGGAGGGCCTACCAGGACAAGGCACAAGGCTTTTACCCTGAAACCCGTTCGGCGGGTGGGTGAAACACGTCAGCACAAAACGTTCCCTTTTCCCACAGTCCCTGAATACAACAGGAGAGCGTAGTACTCCCTAAAAGCTTGGTATTTCACCCAGGAGCGGTACATCCCGCAAAACCACGCCCACCTGGGTGAAGTACCATGCTTTCAGGGCCTGTTTCCCCGATCTTCGTCCGATGCAACCGCCACCCGAGCGTTTCCGAAAAGTAACTCGTGGTCTCATTTCATTGGCGAGACGCTCGTCCAATGAGCTGCGGCCATCTGTGCAGTGCTCGTCGTTGTTAAAATTCACAGCTTACGTTTCCTCCAGCCTTTATTAGCCGATTTCAACTTAGCAATGTTCTTGTCACTTCTCTGGCACCGGACAGAAGCTGCCAGCATGAAGCTTCCAGTGGCGATTCTCGCAGTTTTTGCATCAATAGCTGTCACTGTCGACAGCACCGTCTACTTCAAGGAACAGTTTCTGGATGGAGGTGCAGTAACATTACAGCCAATTCCATGTCTTTCTGTGTTCTGTGTATGAATGCTTGTGTAGTGTCTAAACTGCCTTAACTGCCTTCAAAAGTATCGTTTGGTAGTTTCTCTTCAATATCTGGCCTTTTAAAGAAAATATATCTTTTAAAATAACCTTACTGCTTCCAGTTAACCCAGTATAATAGGCTAGGACATATTATGTGTATTAGTCAAGTGAAAGATAATATTAGCTACAAACAGCTAATGAAGCCTAGTGTGATATATCAGTTAAGTATCTTAAATGTTCAATGGTAATATTATTTTTTTAATCGAGTTGTCTTAATTTTGCCAAGCATTAGGAACACCGATCTACCAGGTCATTAGTGTATATCCTGTGTGTGAGTCCAAATATTCTTTCACTTTTGATATTGGGCTGATCTGCACTGAGGGCTTTCAGGTGAAATCCAGCTACAACAAACTTACTGTACCACCTGTCCTCTATGTGCCAGTTAGAAGAAAAGCACAACCTCCAACTGTTAACTCTTGAGTTTTAATATGAGTAATACAAACTATTACATTGTCAACTAAAAACTATTTAACAGTTACTGCCCTTATTATGAAGTCCTCCTATGGCGGCATTAGTCTGTAAATGCATTGCAGCCATTTGAAACTTGTGTGTGGAGGGAACAGTGTAATAAGTGTATAATGTGTGTTGGCAATATTATATCATGTAACAGGAAAGGCAGGTAGTCAGTAACCAGTTGAGTTGGATTGCTGTGTTTCAGATGGATGGAAGAGCCGGTGGGTCGAGTCGAAGCACAAGTCAGACTATGGCCAGTGGAAACTGAGCGCTGGGAAGTTCTATGGAGATGCTGAGGCTGATAAAGGTATTTCTTATATGTTCTCTCACAGGGACAATTGATGCAAATGGATTTGTCTGAAATTGGTGTATTTGCATGTCTCAAATACTTGCGGGTGGTGTCCTATGCAAATATAGTGTATGTAAAAGAGGTCTGTGTGTATGATCTGCTTACAGTCCAGCCACTACAAAGACAACAAACTGGCCTCTACAGTATGTGCTCAGATTATATCCAGGACTGGAATAACCTGCCAGGGAGCCCTTGGGCAAAAAATTTTCTCTAGACTCCTATTTAGACTCCTTTATTTGCACCTCTATTGTTCTTGTTCTTCCTATTGTAGCGCTGCTGCAGATTATTCATTCATTCATTTTACTCTGTGGTAGCTTGAATAAACACAAATTAATTTAAGACTATTTAACATTAAACTGAAACTGAATTGTGACATTAGGCCCATCTTAAGGACACAATCTCAAGATTCCACATTTCCTTCTCATATGCACATATACCAGGTATCCAGACCAGCCAGGACGCCCGCTTTTACGCCCTGTCAGCCAGCTTTGAGCCTTTTAGCAATGAGGGAAAACCCCTGGTCATCCAGTTCACTGTCAAGCACGAGCAGAAGATTGACTGCGGAGGCGGCTACGTCAAGATCTTCCCCTCCAACCTTGACCAAAGCAACATGCACGGAGACTCACAGTATTACATCATGTTTGGTGAGTCATGTTGGTCTCGCAGAGGCTTTGAGGCCCGACCACAGAACACAAATGTCTGAGGAGAGACGACTTGGAAGGATGCTCGATACATTTTCCTGACAAGTCATTTTTACATTCAGCTGTTTCAAATGTAGTGATTTCTGTGGTTCCTCTGTAATGTTAGATCAAGGAAATTACATAAATAACTTAATCTGACATGTGTCTCCAGGGCCTGACATCTGTGGATACAGCACAAAGAAGGTTCATGTGATCTTTAACTACAAGGGCCAGAACCACCTCATCAAGAAAGATATCAAATGCAAGGTAGCTACTGCATGACGCCTGTTCAATAATTTGGATTTGTCTTTTTAAAGGATGAATTAGAGATCCTTGCTCACTCTAAATTGCCTCTATCCCCTCTCTCCAGGATGATGAGCTGTCCAACTTGTACACACTGATTCTGAGTCCAGACCAGACATATGAGGTGAAGATCAACAATGAGAAGGTGGAGTCTGGTTCCCTGGAGGATGACTGGGATATGCTGCCCCCAAAGAAGATCAAGGACCCAGAGGCCAAGAAACCCAGTGACTGGGACGACAGAGCCAAGATCGACGATCCCAATGACACCAAGCCTGAGGTAGGAGATCGGTTTCACTTCACACATCAGGCTTGGCTTTTAATCTTAATTTTCTTTGCAATATATAATGTATGAAACTCTTGAAACATTTGAAACATTCTTTCTGCCCCACCAATATTCTCAGACATTTCTTGCAAAAACAGGGCGTTTCCTCAATGGTCTCCATTACACCTTTAGTGTCAACATTACTGAGATAATGTCAGCTGACTGAATGTATGCTACAATACACTCTGAACTCTGAAGTTCCAAGAAGTAGGTTTACCAAGCTGCTTGGGTAGCTTAGCTGAGAAAAAACAAGAAACTACCTCAAATCCTGTTCTTCAAATGTGATTTTTTTTTTTGTGGTTTTGTTCTACATTGTGCTCCACAATATTTCCAGTGTCCCTATGTTTTGATCACTTTTAAACACAAGATATTACCAGAGAATGTGGTCAAACTTAGAGTGATGTTCTGTTGGTGAATGCCAAATGCTCTGGCTCCATTGGTCTCCAAACGGTCACAATCTATTAGTTGAGATCATGTCTTTTTGCTAACAGCATCTCAAAACGACTTTTTGTTTTGTTTGATTTTGGTGTACATGCTTTTTTTGTAGTATATTTTACAGTGTATTGTAAGTATAGGTACCTCTTATCAAAATGAAATTGGGATAATTACACTAACAATTCACAGGGATTTCTCAATAAGTTCCATGCTGCCATCATAAACCCTAAGGAGGCAAGCCATTTGTATCTAAAAGTTGTGTCAGGCTCATCCTAAAACGTCTTGACCATGATCCAGCTAACTGTCAGGTTCAGGTTTAGGGATTTGTTGCTCTGACAACAGTTCCAGATGAATTTTAAACCACACTCATGTAAAATCACCAACACTCTAGTCATGATAACTTTGTTATACACCTGTGAAGAATGGGGCCCAGGTAACTCAGAAAGCCAGATTCTGAGAAGAGTCCCCTGGGTTTCTTCAGACCCAGCTAACATTCTGTTATCGGCACATTGCGAAGGGTAATTAACATATAAACCAAATGCTGGACAGAAAATACAGTTTATTACAAAAGTCTGCATATTAAGCATTGGTCAAAAGGCTTTTCAGTATGTGAAGGCAGATGTTTCTGAGCAGACAGCTCTTTGTTAGACAGCATGAACAGTGTTGTGCTAGAAAGGTCACATTATAGATGCTAATAGCCTCACCCAACTCAGTTGGACAAGAACACTTGTCCAACTGAGTTGAGGTATAATGTTTCGTGCTGGACAGGTCATCCGACCATAACGTCTGCATTAATGGTAATTTATGAAGATAGTCTGCATTCAGTTTCATTGGGTCGAGTGTCCTTGAAGGGACAGATGTCATATTTGTGGAAAAACTTCACCAAGTCCACATACAGCAACCACATGCTATGTACAGTACGCTAGACCATTGTTATTGTGATAATGGAAGTATTCAGCCTTGTTGATGTAATGATGTCGAACACACTGCAACAACAAGCATGGCTGTAGCAGAAGTAACATTGCCTCTGGAGCTGGTTCCAAAAAGGGACGTGACTTCAGCAGTAAGGGAGTTGTTTGGTTACAAAAGATCAGAAAAAGAAAGAAGACTTTAACAACACAAGGAGGCAGTACAACAAACTTATTGTACCACCTGAAGCTGAAGCACCTGGTTGAGTTCGAGTAGTCTCACAAGGAGCTCAACTCAACAGCGACTGAGTTCTAAACCAAGCTAACAAACTGCATTGGCTCAGCATAGCATCGCCAAGTCTGAAGCAAGCTTTGCTCTGCTTTTTGTCATATCGTCAAGGATATTTATGGCAACTATCTTGCTATTTTTTTAGGGACATATCGCCCAACCTGTTTATCAAAAATGAGCACCTAGGTGGGACAAATGAGCTGCTCATAATATCCCAAACTAAATTTGAATTGGTCCTGATTGTAAGTGTATGATTTTCATTTTATTATGGATCCTACTTTATCATGTACAGATGATTTACTCTTTACTGTGAGAATTAAATAGTAGCTTCAGAATTGAACCTAAATTACTCTATTGAACAAATAAAAAAGGAGTCATTATCTAAAATTGACTTCATGTTTGGGGTTCAACTTGAAAAGTCTTAGTCATGACCTAGCCACCTGTGAGTAAGATGCACTTAAGATGCTTTCAGCTTAAGAAAATGTTGCTATGACAACAGTTGTAAATAAGCTTTTAACCAGGTTTGTAGAACTGAAAAATCCAGGCTTGTGTCAAATAATCAGCAGTCAGATCAAGCTAGTTTATTTATCTGTGGCCAAGGCTAAGTTATAACAGAACTTATTTTGTGACTCCAATTCTGGTGTCTTCTAGGACTGGGACAAGCCAGAGACCATCCCTGACCCTGATGCCAAGAAGCCTGACGACTGGGACGAGGACATGGACGGAGAGTGGGAACCTCCTATGATCACCAACCCAGAGTATAAGGTAAGGCTTTTCTAGCAGAGGACGTGTGCTGGAGCTTCTCTAGACAAGACGACTGATCACCATTTGAAATCCTTGTACTTGTGTTTGTGAGAAGAAATGAATGTACTTTTTAAGGCTTGGGTCATGGTAGGTGGGTAATGTGCTGGATTGTGGAATTGGACTAATCAGTAGTCCCAACCCCTCTCGTGTTGTGTTTGCAGGGTGAGTGGAAACCCAAGCAGATTGACAACCCTGACTACAAGGGATCTTGGGTCCACCCTGAGATCGACAACCCAGAGTACACTCATGACCCCACGATGTACAAGTTTGATAAGGTTGGCGTGCTGGGCCTGGATCTGTGGCAGGTAACGATTACTACTCACCCACTGAGAGCTCTGATAACAAGAATTACTGGGCTACAGAGTTGTTTCATGCTGTGTGGTAAAAAATGATGATACAGTTGAGCTGAAACTAGATAAGAAGGACAATATTTTTTCTGGATTCCTTGAGTAAATAATATTAATGTGTTTGGTGTCTTTGTTCAGGTTAAATCTGGCACCATCTTTGACAACTTCCTGATCACTGATGATGTCAAAGAAGCTGAGGAGTTTGGGATGAAAACCTGGGGGGCTACTAAGGTAGGACGGGAATAATAATACATATTATTGTCATGACCAATGAATCCATTGATTTTTGTTTTAGGAATCAGCTGTGTTTAGGTTTTTAAATGAAATGAATGAATGAAATGACACTGATCATCCAAAGTGAAGAGAAGTAACCATAGTTCTTGCCTCCCGTTGCAAAGACACAGGGTTTGATTCCCAGTAGCACGACTTTGTGCTCGGCCTTGTACAGTTGCATTTCAGTGAACATGGGAACTGGGAAGCCAGCTTGGAATCGTTTCATTGTTTCTGCTCTACTTTGTCTCAACTTGGGGTAGAAAGGTTTCCACTGCGTGCATTTTAAACAACAGTGATGCAGAGGACCGGCAGACCCACAACACTTCTCATTTTTAACCCCTTTTCAACTCATATGTTGATTTGGCTAATTGCTCTGATTTCAGAGAAGTGATGGCCTTTTTTAGATAAAAAAGTTGGAATTGTCATCTTCAGTGTGAAGTGTAAGTTGAGTCATTGCTGCATAACTTCACCAACACCACAACTTGTTTTACTTTGTGCACCAGGAACCAGAGAAGAAGATGAAGGAGGAGCAGGACGACATGGAGAGGAAACTGAAGGAGGAGGAGGAGAAGAGCAAGAAAGGCACTGAAGGTGAGGAAGAGGAGGAGGAGGAGGAGGAGGAGGAGGAGGAGGAGGAAGATGGTGAGAATGAGGATGCAGAGGAAGAAGGCGAGCATGACGAGGACACTGACAAGGAGGTTGGGACAGAAGAAGAGGACGCCAACCCGAAGGATGAGTTGTAGAGGAAAGACCCAGCTGACTGCTGTGTGCGTCTCTACAGGTTCAGACTCATGACAAACATCACTGAAAGCCTGATGGACTCTGGCCTTTCTAACAGCAGCCTTTTATTCAGGTGTAGAGGCGGGGGAAGGGTGGAAGGTGGGGTCAGGTCAGATTTATTTTTTTATCGATTCCCTCACTTTTTTCTTTCAAATTAGAAATGAGAGAAGGGTTTACATGTCGTTTCTGTTTTTCTTTCTGTTTGTGTGTCTGCTTTGGTTGAGAATTTACTAATTTAATGTGATTTACTGAATGTGGTCTGCCCCGTGGTGTGTGTGCATCCTGCAGTTAGTCACAGAGCCACTTCATTTTTATTTTTTTTTATTGCCTTTGTCAGGATGTCCATAAATTGAGGGTCTGTGGTCTCTGGTTCATGCACTTTTATTTCTCCTGTGTGATGTAGTACTGTTAAATTTTAATTGATCCCCTTCCTAATTTATTAAGTCATTACTTTCATTCCATGGAAACGTCAGTTCCCAAAGCTCTGATTTTGGACATGCACCCTTCCTCCAACTCTGTGTGTTTAAGAGTGAGAGACAAAAACAAACTGTGATTTTTACAATCCTCATTTTGTCATTGTTCTGAATGAGTGACTGTCCCGTGGGTGAACACTGTTTTTGAGTTTTAGTGAATAAATTAAAGCTTCTCTCAACAAGCTGACACCTGTTTTCAATGGCAGTGGTAGTTGTGGATGAGTGAACGTTAGCCTTATTTCAGTGTGGAGGGAAGGAGGTATTTATTGTGTGATTGAATGGGGGTCTTAACAAACATATGCTGTCTACCTATATTTCTACTGGGGTGGGGCATTTTAAAATGTTCAGTATCTGTACCAATATGATATCTGAGTTTCAGTGCAGATAACCAGAACAATGTTTTTTCAATACCTCACTTTCAGGAATATACTGTAAACAAGCTCAAACCCCAGAAAACTGACAAGATAATTTCAACTCATGGTTCATTGCCAGCTTTTTCCAAGTTTGCAACCACATCCCATAGCCTTCATCAGCAAATTCAAGTTGGCTCAGCTGTCATCACTTGATCTAAGTATGGGACCTAACTTACATGCTAATAGATTCGTATGGGGGAAGATTGTAACCCTCTGGCAACTATCTCTGTAGAAAGATGGTCTCTGGCATTGGATGTGAATGTCCTCCTTGATCTTTCTCTGGCCATCCAGTGACTTAATCGCCTTGTTTTGATTTAACAAACTAAGCCAAAAGGCACAATGCACCTGAGATACAAGAAGAGCATGGTTCAGTGGAGCTAAAGACAGATTGAAATCAGAAACTTTAGCATAGTTGTTAATTGAAAACTTTTCGATACTTGATACTTTTACCACATTTTGGCCAGCATTCAAAAAGTCTTGAGGTTAAAAAATTTTAGAAGCTTTTCCTAAGTTTGTGGCACAACATACAGTAAAGCCACAAGTCTGTGGAGTGTGACCAAAGTTAACAATCAAGCCTGTATTTGTTGTCCTGGTTGTTTGAGTTTGTTGTCCTTTGTTAGACTTCATAAATTCATGATGCAGAACGATCTAGAAAGAAGAAGCTTGTGTGCTGTGCTTTCCTGCAGTGCCTCTTGTACGCTTGGCTCTACCACTTAGAGCATGTATATGAGGATGCCACAATACAAAGAGCACAGTCATTAAAAGGGCAAGTTTAGGTTTCAACCTAATTATCTGCTACAGCGGACACCTGCCAGAGCCAACATGAGCCAGTACTGTCAGAAATCTACAATACCTTAAGACTGGTGACAAATTCAGAACATCAGTAACTCAGGAGAAGTTTGGTTATGAGCACGTCCACCACTATTTAGTGAATCTGCTGCTAAAAATATGTGCATAATATCCCCTGGCTCAAGAGAAGCTTTGCCAAGTCTGAGAAAAATGATACCGACAATGTCACAGTGAAGCCACCTGTTGAAAGGAAGCTATTGGTTGCATGATGAAAAATGTAGAAAGCTGTGTTTTTTGTTTGTTTCAAATATGTCATATGGTTTGCTGATTAAGATGATCTGTATATTTGCTCATATTGTAAAATGATTAAAATTACGAATCATTAAAAAATGAATCCTGTGTGTTTGGAACTTGACCCATACAAGGGACTAAAAGACAGGATATCCTTGACTACTGATGCCTATTCTCCTTTAATTTTGACCTTTTTCAAAAATTTATCAATACAAGTCCAATACTTCTCTGCTGGAATACCCCTTTAATAGACAAGCGCTTGTGATCCCTTAAAATACCATTGACCCTTTGATCTGTCATTTTTAGCTTTTCTCAAGACTGACCCTAATGTAGGCTATTATGAATACATTGTTTGGGCCATCACATCAACTAGGTTGACCAGATGAAGAGATGATTACACCGTTTAATTCGCTAATGTATGGTAGGGTGGTTGGGTTATTTCCGCCTGCACTTGAAGGCAGCGGCATGTCGTGCCTGTCCACCACCAGTAGATGGCGTCCCTGCCCAGCCTGCTCCGCGGCACTGAGACAGCTGAGTCACACATACATCCAGACCCACATAAGTAGATACTGTGAGAAAAAGAGCGGCTTCGGTCAAGAAATTGCTGTCAATACACTGATTTTCGACCACACCGCCTCTGACACCGCGTCGAAAGATGCTGACGATAACACTGAAGACCCTCCAACAGCAAACGTTCAAAATAGCAATAGACCCAGAATTGACGGTGAGTAGAAGTTAACGGGGCTAAAGTAAACACGGTCAGGCCGGGAGGGCTAGTATATAGACTGTAGCGTATGAGAATCTGAGCTAATGTCAGACATAAACGAGAAAGGTTGGTTACCTTATCGAAAAAGTAACATCACGTTAATACGACAAATATGCGGCCAGACAAGTTAGCAATTCTGCAGTATCGTACAGTAACTGAGTTCATGTGAGGTAATGCAGCTACAGTTAGCTCGTCTAAGACCGGAATTGGGCATGTTTCCCTTCAAGATAAAAGCCTGACACTTTAAATTCGATTACAAGCTTCTCAAACACCACCTGTCAGAATATCTTTGTAACTAAAGCGATATTTCAGTTTGGCAAATAATACAGTAACTATATATGGGCTTTATTCCACTGGCTGTTTTGACTTTGCTTCTTGGTATTCGTCTGGACGATAAACGCCGTCGGAGCGAATTGGAAGGTTTATATTGAAAACAGCAACCGGAAATGTTGTCAGTACTTTCTTTTAACTTCATAGTGTTTGTCCCGCTTCAGTGTCTCACCATGAATGACGGTGCAATATTTTAAACCTGGTATCTGTCCATGTAGTGACGGGAAGACTGATTAAAGATAATGAGAGAATATTTGTTTGAGAAAAGTACAAAGTCTTTTCGAGTTTTCTGCGCATGTAGTGAGCAAATTTAACATGCAGTAGTTTATGTTTGGTGTACTGAACTCATGTTTCCTGTAAAGTGTTATCACGTGAGTCATTGGCAGTATACACCATAGAAAGTACTTTAGCATTGAACTGTTGTAAGTAATTAGGGATACATTTTTATTCAATTAAATTTGAAAATATTATTTCACTGGCAGCTCTAGAGTCAGGACCAAAAACTCCTGGTCAACATCCATATATACACAGTACCACACACACATCCCTGCTTTCTGTCTCTGCTCCTTTGGTCTGTTTTTTTATTTTGCTTACACTATCTGGTTACTATGTTGTAAACTGTATTTTGTTGTACTGGTCCTTACTCCATGAAGTCACAATAAAGTTGAATCTCACCTGATCTAACCTCATCTAAAACACAAGTGAACTCAATGAATTTCCTTAAAATATTCTGTGTTTTCTGCCATTCACATTTAATTACAAACAACAAATGAAACAATGCAAAGAGATTACAAAATGCACACAAAGTGATAAAAGTCTTAGTCTAAATGAACACAGATATTAAGAAGAGTGCATATGACATTTTAACTGTAATTACCCAGAGAGCACTATTCTAACAGTGCTATGAAGAAATCTATGAACTAATTCATTCATTCATACAACATTTTGCAGACAGGCATAGGCAGCTTCTTTTGATTTTGTTGATTAGACATTTGAGACAGAAACCCTGACATACAAACTGCACATCTGGTTTGATACATACCTTCAACATCAGCCTTTGAGCAGAAACACATCCCCACAACATATGACTCTAACATGTATGACATTTCCCCCAACAACTGTGAGTCCTTACGCTTATCCTCTGGAATTTTTTGTTGCTCTGTAACATTTAAAGTTGTTTCAGCTTCATTAACTCTCCCAGTAATATCAATGTTGCATCTGTTTATGTTTGTCAGGTGGAAGCCCTGAAGGAGAAAATAGAGGAGGACAGAGGAAAAGATGCATTTCCTGCTGCAGGACAAAAACTCATCTATGCAGGTGAGCCAGAGGCTGACTCTGACACAGTTACAGAGAAAGAAATCACACTGAACTATCTTATTCAGTCATAACAAGACCCCAGAATATGCTTGGTTTCTTAAATTGCCTGTTCCTGTCAGCTGTGTACTCACTTTTCATTGCTCAAGGTATATTTAATTGCAACCATAGCAACAGTGCTTAGCAAACCTAACCATGGGTTAAAATGGCAACAAACACAATTAGGAAATTGATGTTTATTTAAATGGTTTTGCAGCTTTTTATTCTTTGATAAGTGGCCAAGAAACAAAAGGGACTCCTTAGTGTCCACATGTAGGAAAGGATGGACTCCATTTTATATTCAAGGTATATCTGTATAAATAAAAGTCCATATACTAGAACATGTTCAGAGGCCAAACAAAAAAAAGTGTGTAAAAAGTAAAGTACTAGAAGTTGCCAAGTAGGATAATAATTTGTAATCCACTGTGTTCCTCTGATAAGCCGACAAGTGACTGCTGTTATGTTTGATTCGGTTCCCATATTGTGGACTATCCAAGCATTTTATTCCAAAATTGTATCATAAATCTCATTCTCCTTTGCTGTTTCTGCTTGAATGTACAGGCAAAATCTTAAATGATGACACTCCGCTGAAAGAATACAAAATTGATGAGAAAAACTTTGTGGTGGTCATGGTTACCAAGGTCAGTATCACTTCAGACATTTTTTTTTAGACAGAGCTGTGTCATACTTATCCCACACGGCTTTTTCTTCAATCAGTTTTTGTAACGCCGCCCTTGAAAACCAGCTTCCTTAAATGATAAATGCCAATTTTATGTTGTGAATGATGAATAATGAATTTAAGATGTGGGAAATTATTTAAAATGCTGTTGTTTTCATCAAACATGAATATTTTGCTTTTTTAATTAAATTGGCTTTAAATTCATTAAATAACTTGTATATTATTGTATTGCTCCATCTTTCATCTCTGAAACTACTTTGTTGAAACTGCTTTGTTGGAAAATTGACATTTTGCAGTTTAGAAATAGTACAAATGGTACAGCATGGTCAGTCAGCATAGTCCAGTTTGTTCATTTGTGACAGGGGCGATGGCCCAATGGAAGAACCCATTGTCGCTCTTCCATGACTACACATACTAGTCACTTTGATCCACGAAGGTGTGTAGCAACCTCTATACAGTATATAGGCTACAATATAATGCAGAATTGTGTATGAAAATTGCTCCTTTTTGGGGCATTAATCAGAATTATTAAGCGGCACCACATGAATTCATCCAGGGATGTCCTGTGTAACCTCAAACAGGGCCATTTGCTGTAACTTGTTAAATTAGCCCTGTCTTCTGTCTCCTCCAGGAGAGCTTTGATCTTCTTAAATGTAGATACCAGTCTTTGTTTTGGTATGTGGTCAGAGCTGTATCAGGGGTTCCACATTAGAAATACCCTACAATTGAGTATTTACAGTATATAGTTTAAAGAACATTAGAGATCCAAGATTAAGCTGACAGAAAGACAAGACTGAGGGAAAAGGGTGTGGTTCCCAATCCACCTGCTACTTCAGAACCGCGCACAATGCCATGGATTTATAAATACACAGCACAGTCAGGTTACTGATATTTCAGAGTCACTGTCGGGGCCATAGATTCTAACTTGCACAAACCTCAGTCTGATACAGGATCAACGAGTCCATTAGACTAGACATAAACATATTCAACTAAACAACCCCTCTGCCCCTGCTCGCTCTCTGACTGCTATGGGATGCAGAGGTGGGGGATGACACGTTAATAAGGAAGACACATACATAGGTGGCATCCAACTTCAAATCACCTAGCACAAAGAAACAAATACATGCATATCTGTACAGTAATGCAAGGCAAGCTAACCAGGCTAGCCAATTAGCTTAACACTTAAAAAGCCTAATTTCCAAACATGCTAATTACTGAAAGAAGTCTTTTCTCATTACAGCCATTACAATTAATACACTTAACATCGACTAGACAGTGCTTCATGAACCCTATAGCAAAATTATAATATAATAATAAAATAATTTACATCGTCAGTGAATTCTTCAGCAGAAACAGAGGTAGAAATACAGCTGAGAGAATGAGTCGAAGGAGCAGGAAGCTGAAAACATTCCTAACATTTCTAAATTAAATGTCTCTGATCACGGAGAAATAACATGGAGCTGGGTCTGGCATCCCTTTCTTTACTTCATTTAAGTTAACAAATACTTACAGACAGAAGTTTAACCCAAATGCTTCAAGGATGAGATATAATACTCATTGTCCATCACAGGCTCAGCAAAAGAGTCACATTATTATCTGCAGGACCCCGCTCTCATGGGTCTGTATCCCGGCAAAATGACAGATGACAGCCTGTGACAGTAAGACATGGAGATGTACATTGTACTGAATAGACCATGTGAGGCATCATAGTGCAGGTAATTCTAACCTCTTCAGTGTTTTTCACCTGGCCGGTTATAAGCAATTAGCTTGAATTTGTTCAGCCATAATTTGAATACCAGCTTTTAGTTGAGTTACGATGCTACTGATATAGAAACATAACTGGAGCTTACTCTAGGCAACTAAACAGCTGGGTCTAGGTGAGTGAAATGAAAATTAAAGTGCTGCTACTTGTTTTGTCATCACTTCCACACTACTAATGATCAATTTTCACATGCCTTTTTAGCCTAAACCAGCCCCTCCTCCACAAGCAGCACCTAAGCCAACCCTCCAACCAGCTGCAACTCCAGAACCACCCTCAGACTCAGGCCCAGCACCGGCCTCTGGCCCAACACAAGTGCCCTTCACACCTACGCATACAGAATCTGCACTCACACCTGCCCCACAGTCAGTGCCTCCCTCTGAATCCCCGCCCCCAGTCCCAGAAAACACCCCAGTGGCTTCTGTTAAAGCAACAGCAGCTCTGGACTCAAACACAGGCCCAGACCCAGCTCCAGCCTCAGCTGAAGCCGCTGCGTTAGCCTCTGCTCCAGTTCCTGCTGCTGAAGCTGTTCGGACAGCCCTGACCTCAGCCCCTGCACACTGCCCCCCTTCTACTGCCCAGCCAGAAGAGAAGCCAAGGGAAGACCCAGAGAATCAACCATCTGCAGCTGTACCAGTCCACTCCTCTGCTTCCAGGTTGGTGAACACCTATGTACACTGAGAGTTTAACTCTGGTTGTCCAAGAACCCTGATTAAAATGTCATAACATGACAGTGTTATGACACTGTTGCTCTGTCTGTCAGCTGGTCCACCGCTTTGGTCCAGACTAAAATGTATTTGAAGAATTACAGTTATATTAATGCTGCATTCCACTGATAATTAATTGTAATAACTTTGTTGACCCCTCCGCCATCAGGTCAACATTTTAATTTGTCCAATACTTTGTTTTATGACCTGCAAAGCTAATGACATTCCCATCAGACTCAGCTGCACTTTCTGTTTATTTCTAGTATTGCTAAAATGCTAAATAAAGATGGTGAACATGGCTAACATTGTTAATGCTAAACATTAGCAAGTTAGCATTGTTGCTATGAGCATGTTGGCATTTTGACATTGGTATATATCTCAAATCAGCAATAGTTATACAGCTTGACAGAACTCAATAGACTTCTTGTCTTGAGTTTGGTAAAACAGATGCTTACTCTAATTGCTTTGGACTTACAATGTCGATTCACTCAGTCTTTTTTCTTTTTTGACTTCTCTCAAGCCTCGTTGATGAACTGGGTCTCCTTGAAGAAGCAGCGTCAATACTGGGTGATACATCTGTGATTTTTCCTCCCTTTCATAAATGAAAAAATACCACTGTCCTGGTCATTACACTTTGCTTTTTCCCTTTTGTTTTAATCTTCAGAGCCTGATAAATAGAGATCAAACCCCTGCACCCCTTTTTCTCAGTGTGATAACAGCCACACCAAAACACACAGAAATTCTACACGCACTGCTAGAATCAGCACAACTTACTCATACAAGTAATTTAAGCTTTCTTTGAACATAAAGGCCTCAATATGCTTCAAATTAAGTAGTTTGTATGATATGTCATTTAACCACATCTGAAGATAAAGTATGGCCACACTGGATGAGAAGACTGTCACAGACTCCTCCTCCCTGCACCACACTGCCTCTCAGATCTCTCTCCAACAACCCTGTCCTTTCTGTGTCTTCTTAGTCTCAATTCAACGCGATGAATTGTCCAAATGGGGATAACAGAGCACATTCACACAATCTCCCGTCGATGAAATTCATCTTATTACACTCAATTGAACTTGGGTCCCAGTAGTCTGGGGTGCTTTCATGTAATCATACATATATTTATTGTATTAAATCATGTGTCATACCACCTGCATACCAATTGATGGCCGCTCTGATTAGTTAAGTTATTCTGAAAATAATAATATTTAGCGTGTCTAAGACATCAACCTCCTCTCTCTTCTATTGTTTCCACAGTGACAGGTCCAGCTTACGAGAACCTGGTGTCAGAGATTATGTCCATGGGTTATGAGCGGGAGCAGGTAGTCGCTGCACTCAGAGCCAGTTACAACAACCCAGACCGAGCAGTGGAGTATCTGCTCATGGTGAGGATTTAACCAGCCTGCGTGCTTCATTTCGAGCCCTGTCTGCCACTGTATTCTAGCGTGTAGTAAATATGTATGTACTGCAGGGCATTCCAGCAGAGGCCAGTGATCCTCCACCTCAGGAGCCAGTCAGACACACTGCTCCATCCAACCCCTCCCCCCCTACTGAACAACAACCACGGCAGCCGCCAGCAGCCTCAAACAGTAAGAGCACATGTTTATTACTTCTTTTTATACTATTTTGTGAGGTCTGACACCTACTTAGGCTGATTGTGAGGTTGTTTTATCGCTCGTTTCCACCGCAGGAAAGTTTCTTACGAACTGGAAAACCGCCAGTTCCACCAGAGGAACTATGGTTCTACACTGAATTCCTCAGCCACAGTGGAACCCAAAAATTCCTCGCTTTGGGGGAAGTACTTGTACACGGCCCAGGAGCTTTCAGGGTGGGGTGCAGTGCTGAATGTGGCTCACTGGTCAAACATAGGCCTCAGGCTGCTGCAGCTAGCACATCCCTCATCCCTGGGACAAAAGCTGGGACACTGTGAAATGTAAATAAAAACAGAATATGATCATTTGTAAATGATCTGTGTTTACTGAGAACGGTTTTAGTGTTCCTGAGCTCATGAAGTAATATCCTTTATACAATCACATGTTTCACAAAGTGGTGAACTCCCTTCATCTTTGCTTGAACGACTGACCCTTTCAAGGATGCCCCTTTCATACCCAATCACGATACTATTAGGATAAGCATTTTTTTTACCAAAATCAATGACGTTGATGAGGTAAAACATTAAATATAGTGTTTTTGTATTGTTTTCAGTTCAGTATATGTTAAAAGGGATTAACAAATTACCACTTTCTGTTTTATTTATGTTTTACACAGCGTCCCAACCTTTGTGGAATTGGGGTTGTCTAGAGCTTTATTCAGTTGTCATCAGGTAACAACTGAACAGCAAAGAACACAACTGTGTGTTGGCTCTTCAGATGCAGTGGACACACCTGTGACTCCTATCCTCTTTCGTCAAAAATGGACATTATACTCCTTTTGATTTAGGATGATTTCATTTAGGGTGAAAAGGTAAGAGTATGGAAAGATTTAGGCTTTATTTTGAATAACCAACTATGGGTAGGAAAGCCACACAGACGTCTTAGCAAATATTACTCAATAGTTGGTTAGATAACAGGCCATTAAAGGTTATTACTACTGTTACGGTGCTGCTGACAAAGTTAGTGAATGTAAAACATCTTTTAAACATTTTTGAAGAGGAGGAAGAAAAAATGACAGACAACACAGTAAAGATTTACATTTTCATCTGATTTGTGTCGACTAACAATATTTAGCTAGATTTTGGGACTGGCTGCCGGCTGTTTCTTTTTAAACCTTTTTTTGTTGAAGTTTCTTTGTGGGAAAAAAAACTGCTAAAGGAATTGAAGCGCGTTCCTTGTGGGGAATGTAGGCTCTGCCCATCGGCTCCCAGATTCCCGGGGTCCCGATGAGCGACTGCAGTACCCCAGTGGGTGAATTTGCAGGATCGCTTCCTGGCAGTAGTGGATTTTTATTTGATTCTAGCTTCAAACTGGTTAAGTACCTTGATTTTTTCAGGTATTAATTTCACTGAACTACAGACTTCCTGTCTGGTTATTTTGTCAATCAGCTGTCTCCCTGAAAATGTACTTTTATCACACTAAACAACAACAGCAGCAGTAATCAGCCTGTCCCCTCCCCAGCAGGGCCGGTGTCTAGCAGCCAGCCTCCCTCTGCTGGTGGAGGCTCTGTCTCTACAGGGAACCCTCTGGAGTTCCTGAGGAACCAGCCTCAGTTCCAGCAGATGAGGCAGATAATCCAGCAGAACCCAGCTCTCCTACCAGCTCTGCTGCAGCAACTGGGCAGAGACAACCCACAGCTGCTGCAGGTACCACACCAGCTAAAGCCATGCTCACTGCACTACAGTGGGGTTATGTCTGGAAATAAAGTTTGTCTGTTTTTCTGTTTGTAAGATATTTAAAAAACGGAGCTGTCAGAGCAGAAGTCTGTGAGGCCAGGAAAGAGAAACTTTTTTCAAAGACTGTCTCAACATTGAATATTGAGTAAATATAGGGTATGTAACTCATGTGCAAACATTTTAAAACTTTTTTAATTGGTTCAAAAAGGTAGAGCATTTGAAATGTACTGTATTTGGATGTAATCCTTCACTGTGAAAGTGCCAGAAATTGGAGTCTGCTGGAAAATGCTGTGATGAAAGCATCAATACTCAATAAGAAAGTGATGTTCTACAGAATATATCCATTTAGTGCAGATACATAGCAAATACGTATTCATTGAAATTATGTTTTTAGATAGTGAATGATGTAGTTCTGCTACAAAAGTCTGACCAAATACATTTGACACAACCGTGTTTACTGTGTGTACTGTATAGCTTTTGAATGTGTAGTCGATCTATAATCGGAATCATTTCTTCTGTGTCATTTTTGCTAGGAACTGGGAACCTGTATATTAGCTGTATGGTAGTATATTGTTTGTATGTATTACTTACAGCAAATCACGCAGCACCAGGAACGTTTTGTGCAAATGCTGAATGAGCCACGAGGTGGAGACACAGGAGGGGAGGGCGCTGAGGCCCAAGGGTCTCCACACACCAATTACATCCAGGTCACCCCGCAGGAGAAGGAGGCCATTGAGAGGGTCAGTTAGCAGTGTCTGTATTAAGTCCCTCTAAATTGTCTTGTTGTCTGTATAATTGCTCAACTTCTGGTAAAAATTGCCTCATTAATAGTCAAATAGCCAAAGTACACAATTCATCATAGAATATTTATTTTCTTTTTCAGCAAAATGTTGGGTTCACCAAACCAGTCTGAGCACACATTTTTAACATTTAAATGTTCAATCGATCTATGGTGTTCTCACAAGCTGCTGCAGAATGAGGAAGCATTCACTGTCGGCTCATCAGAATCATGACTGATGTTTTCCTACTTATACATAATTACTTAAAATAATGCATAACAGAAAATATCAAAAATAGAGATTTAAAGGGCTAGATAAGGCAACATTCTTGGTAACTCAGTTTTGGGGTATTGTTTTGTGAACTGAAGGTGAGTATTTGTGTATTTTTAATTCTGCCACTATATGGTGTGGAATGATTCAGTCAAGAAGTCCACAGAGCAATGTACAGACAGTGATGCAACACAAGCAACTTTACCAAGTTGACCACTTGGTTAATCTGGTAACAAATGAATAAATCCACATATCCTGTGATGTGTTGACATGTATGTGTTAGTGTGTGCCCTTGCCAGTGACTCTCAGACACAGCTGCATTCTGTGTGTAACGCTAACATGTGTGTTGTGTTCCAGTTAAAAGCACTGGGCTTCCCTGAGGGCTTAGTCATCCAGGCTTACTTTGCCTGCGAGAAGAATGAGAATCTGGCTGCTAACTTCTTGCTACAGCAAACATGGGACGATGAGTAACCAAACATCACCTGACACATCACCGTTCAGCAGAGGGCTGCAGAGTGGATGACACTACTACACAACATCCACCAGGGAGGAGCACGGGCCAACGAGGGAGAGGACATTTGTTTTGTGGCGTGATGATGGTGATGATGATGAAGACATGCTGTTCAAAGTTAGCTGTGCTGCCTACTTTACATTCTGCTGTGATGATCATCGTAGGAGCTCACACAGAGCTGTGCCTCACTGCTGCTACATCATTACTGCTGCCGCTTGTGCCGAGTGATGTGCCGAGAAAAGTCATGCCAGAAAATATGCCAACAGTCTGCATCACCTTCGCAGGCCATTTCCCACAGGCTGCCTGTAGAACATATGTTAAACGTTGATTACTGTACACGTACACGTACAGAATATTCACCTCAGAGGAAACAGTATCTGTAGTGAATATATGCATAACAAAAACACTTTTTCAACAAGTTGGATTTACCTGAAAATGTGATGCAAACCGTTGACTTCACCGTTTGAGCACTAACATTGCTTTGTATTTCAGGTCTGATCATTTCATTTATTCTGCTTCTTTTATCCTAGGAAAAACATCCCAAACACTATCTCGAAAATATCTCTGATTGAATCAGTCCAAATAGCACAAATGTATTCTATTGGTGCAGTTTTGGCTTTTGTGAAATCTGCAAGGTGACTGAAATTGCTGCATGAGTATTTAAAAATTTGCTGCCAATTCCCGCAGAAAAAAAAGAATTCGATGAAATGTTTGGAACGACAAAGACATACAACACTCAGAGTCAATATGTTAAGAAAATGCCTCAAAATTAAAACTATTTTAGATGAAGTCAAATACAAAACAGTATGTGAATATGTCATAAATGAATGCTTTGTAAGTCAAAATGTGAACTAATCATTTCGACTCAAAATCTCAAACTTAAAAAGAGTTCACAGTTTTGACTTGCTATTTAATCATTTCTACTTAGTAAAAAATAATTTGACTGAGTTGAAATTGGGACTTTTATTTTATTAATTTGACTCCCCATGAGTGTTTTGATTTTGATTATTCCAAACGGAAATGGACTGTAGACATTCGAAGTTGGTCAAATCTGTGTGTTGTAAGCAGATTGATTAACTCCATGTCCAGAGGTCACAACATGTTGCACTCCATTTGGAACATACAGTGAATTACATGTGCATTCATGGTATATTATCACTGCTTGTGATCAAGATTATGTGTGCTTTGATATTGTATTTTGTGGGAGAAAAGCATACACCCAGATTCAGCACTCAGCTTGAATTGTCGTTCTGGTCTTTCACTGTGGAGGGTTTGTTTTCTTATTCTGCAGATGAAGGAATTTGAAGGTTGGTTACGAGGTGCCACATAGCATGCTGTGTGAGCTAGGTATCTGACTTTTTATTTTAAAGAAAATGTGTGTTCTTTCTCAGTATTTCCTTAGCTTGAATGATCAAACATAGTCCACTTCCTATTTTCAGACAATCTGTTTCTATTCAGTTTGTCTCATATCACATATTCTATGCATCTTAAAGCTGTAAGAGTTTGAGCCATTGCTCCTTCATGCCTTATGGGTTGTTAAAGACTTGAACATGTTTCATTTTACAAATGGTGGTATAGTACGATATAGTGTTTTGCATATTTCAGATGATGATCATCATTAGAGTTTTGATTATTGATAATCAGTTATTGTTTCAAAAGTGGTTTAAAGGGAATTTGAATAAGTGCTAGAAGCCAAAACAAAAACAAAAAAATCGTTTCAGCTTTCAGCATGTGCTTTGCTGTTTTCTTTACTTCTTATTGTGTTTGAACTGGAAATGATAGGAAGTTTTGTATTATATTGTATATGGGGTATACAAACTTTAGGGGAAAAGGCACTTTACTATGTCAAATGCTGCTGTTTAGCTGTGAGGGGGTGTTGGTTGCATGAAACTGTTATTTATAGCATGGCAGTGGGTTAGGAATGATGAAACCACCAGTGTGGTGTTGCTCTGATCTCCGTTTGTCTGTTGTTTTACCCATTTTGTCATTTTTTTGTTTTCTTTTTGGGTTTATAAAAAATACTTACAACCTTAAATACACAGTTGGGGTTTTGCTGAAGAGTTGTGAAAAAACTTTTGTCTCAGCATTGTGTAAAATAAATGGCTTTTATAAAGTGGGTGAGATGAGGTGATGTTTTATTATAAATGAAAAAAGTGCAAGTATGTGAGTGAGGTACACTTATTAAGCTATCTTCAACTGATGATGTAGACAAGCAGTGAAACAGCACTATTTACTGAAGGAATGTACAAACATTAGATGGCTTCATAGCAGCTAAGTCATGCAAGCACAAAGTGACGAATTAACAGTTTTTAAGTTAATTCTACACATCAAAATATTCCTTTATTGTCAACTCTTGCTGCGCTTCTTCTTCAGGGCAAGGAGTTTGTGCAGCTCCCACATACACATGAACTGCAATGGACATCCAGCACATGATGAATGAAATATAAACCAGTTTAAGATGAGAAGAAGCATGTGCTTATAAAAAACAGGTAGAAGAAGAAGAATCAAAAATGCAGAAATTCTTTGAAGAAATTCATTATTTTTTCCCAGCGTTGTGTTCCCGGACTGTGAGGCGTCGGTTTGTCCGCTAAGGGGAGTGTTGCCGTGGAGAGGGAGGGTGGGTGCGTTCCCGCAGCAACAGGGAAGATGGCAGCCCTCACATCTCTCACCCAGGTAAAGATGCAGGAATTCACAGCTCTGCACTGAGATAAGATAATAATTAGCACACAGTACGTCTCATGCACGACATTGTGTTTTATCCGTACTCTAAACAAAACATTAGGCTCGCTTTGAAATGCAGGTGGAAATAAGGCAGTCAGCTGGTCGAATAAGGCCTATTGCGGTACCGTTAGATAGCGGGCTTGTTAGCCTCAGCTGGTATTAGCTAGCAGTGTAGCCATTTACCTACGATATAGCATTCTGTTAACTTACTAATTACATTTCAGATTTAAAGATGATAAGCACCATGCATACTGTATACCAAGTTAGGGACAAGCTAGCCTTCGCACGCATGTGTATCAAAGCATCAGAAACTATAATAGCGTTCAGTCGTCAAGCTAGCAAACCTTAGCTAGCCTAGCCTTGACGCCAAATAGTGTGAGAATGGGGATAACATGCTCGTCAGAAGGCACGCTGTACAGTAGGCTAACCTCAGCTAAACTAGTCTAGGCTTTGATTAATGATGCTGATGTGAGTTGACTCATAAGTCTCAACGTTCACCGGTGACCATGTTAATGTTGAGGCTGATCATCACCCACGCAGCGATAGTCCTGCTGCATTTGCGCAACAGACATATAATGACAATGCCGATGGTTAATGAGATCTTTGTTATTGATTGTGAACAGCAAGGCTTACGTGCTCTTTCAAAACCGAAATTACCCTCAATGAGCGCTATTCGTATGTATGGCCACTATTCTAGCTCGATATTTCAGTAACGTTACAGCTCACACAGAGCTTATTTCAGATCGCTGAATTAACGGCTGGTAATTTTAAAGTACTCCACTGCTCACATGATGTCAGCACTTGCAGCTGAGTGAACCTCGCCTGTAAGGAGAAGTGCATGGGGTCGTTTTAAAGTGCTATTCTGTTCTCTCTCTGTCACAGCTGTCCAGTGGGAACCCTGTGTATGAAAGCCTGTACAGACAGGTAAGGTGATGAATCAAAGTATATAGCATCTGGAGTCTAACCCTAATTGTATGTAAAACACCTATGAAAGACATGTTTGAGAGAGAGAGTTCATTATGAAACAGAAAACCGAAGAGGTTAATATGCCACAATTCAGTAAGACTGACGTGTGTTTTTGCTCCAAGGTGGATCCTGGGAATGCAGGGAGAGTAGGACCAACAGAAGCTGCATTGTTCTTAAAAAAGTCTGGACTGCCTGACATTACACTGGGAAAGGTAAGCAGTGGCAATAATGACAGTTTGTTTTCTGTAATGATGGTGTTGCTGATGGCGTCTGTGTCACTTTGCACAGAGGTGTGTTTGTTTCATACAGCAGTTGGCAGCTGCTTGTGGACTAATTATTTTTCGCACAGTCATGGATTATCAATGGACTGAAGGCCAGTCTCAGGTCTATGGTTATGTCAGTTGGTGCCTGCTGTCAGCACTGTTGAAAACTATCCAAAAGAGTCAAGTTTGCAGCGCTCATAAGAATAAAAAGTGATAATACTGATTAGAGCCAGTTATCTGCACACTATTAATACCTATTTCACAGAATTCAGCCCTCATGTCTTTGCAGATCTCATATGCACAAGACTAATAATAATTGGGAGACTGAGCAATTTCTAATCACAAGCAAGATTTTAAGGTTGTATCAGTATTTTTAAACGAACAATAGCTCAAATAGATTGTGTTAACTGAAAGGTGTTGCTTGAAGTCACAAACCCACATAGATTTAGATAAGATAAGATAAAACTTTATTTATCCCCAGTCGGGGAAATTTGGGCATTACAGCAGCATTGAAAGCAGTAGGAAGAAAAAAAAGAAAAGAAGACTTTAGTAATCTTACAATGGAGAAATTTTAGGAGTTAAAGAGCCAGATGTTTTTCTCAGGAGTTGGCTGACACCAAACCAAAGCTAAAATTAAGGTAAATATAGGACTTACATATATCTGATGAACACAAACATGACACAAAGTGAAAAATATTCTGGCCTCAAATGCTGTTTCCCCTGCTGCTACTCTGATGTCCTCCCTCTCTCTTGCTACTCTCCTCATTCAATGAATTAATGAATTGTGAAGTGTGGTTTAAAGTGTATGCAAAACACTTCATGTGTGGGGACAGTCTGGCCTCTCTCACTGCCACATCCATATTGTGTGCATTGTCTGTGCATTGTTTATCTCATCTAACGACAGCAATACTGTGATGATGTTGAGAGCCCACTCCAAAACAACAGATTTCAAAACCATGGCTATGTTGAGTCCAGTGGGCGATTCAAAAAGAAGCTGTGTCTGTTGGAAGAAACTTTTCATTTGTAAAAATGAAATAACGTAATATAACATACACTCTGCTTCGGCGAGAGCTTTTTATTTGAGCTGCTCTCACTGTGCTGCTATCACTTGGTGGAATTGAAATCTTTCATTGTCTACCACAGAAAACAGTCTTAAGTCTTTGGCTATATATTCACTGATTGATCCTGTTTCTTCAGCTCTGGGACTGTTATGTGGAAGCTTCAAATGCTTCTTTCAGGCTCCTTTGGCCTGGCTGAAGCTTTGTTGTTGTTGTTGTGATTTGAGCTTTTCTGGGTAGCGATGTACCAAATGACTTCTCAGGTGTTACAGGCAGCAGGCAATAGTAGGAGGAATAATAAGAGAATGTAAAGAACACAAAATATAAAGTTGACTATATATGTGTGTGACAATATATGACTATGTGGGCGACTGTGGCTCAGGAGGTCGAGCGGTCATCCACGTACCAGAAGGTTGGTGGTTTGATCCCTGGCTAGTCTAGTCTACATGTCAAAGTATCCTTGAGCAAGATACTGAACCCCAAGGTGCTGTGTGCTGTGCATCAGCATGTGAATGTGTTAATGAGTGAATCCAGGCGTGTTGTAAAGTGCTTTGAGTGGTCAGAAGACTAGAAAAAGCGCTATATACAGTCCATTTACCATATATATGTACATTTTATACAAAAGAACTATAAAAATATATTGCAGAAAGAGACTGAACAGAAATGCTTTGAAAAAACTAAACAAAGACGGTGTTGCTGTTATATATATACACACACATGCTAGCATAGCTTGAGTACTTAAAGAAAATGAAAATGTAATATTGCTCAAGGTATGTGCAAACAATGCTGGAGTTGAACTCTCTCACAGCTGCTGGTGTGAAGGACCTGGGGTAGCGTTCCTTCTTACAGAGTGGATGCAGCAGTCTGTTGCTGAAGGAGCTGCTGAGGGGCCCCATGGTGTCATGCAAGGGGTGGTAGGGGTTGGCAAGATAGATGTCAGCTTGACTAACGTCCTCCTCTCGCCTACGTCCTCAATGTTTTCCAGAGGGCAGTTCAGGACAGAGCCAGCTCTCCTGACCAGTTTAGTCTCTTTCTGTCCTTCTCAGACCTTCCACAGCCCCAGCAGACTACTGTGTAAAAGATTGCAGATGCAACCAGAGTCACCAAAACTTTATAACAGTGTCCTACACACTCCAAAGGACCTTAGTCTTCTCAGCAGCTGAAGACGACTTTGGTACAGGGCATCGGTGGTGCTGGACCAGTCCAGTTTATTGTTGAGATGGACATCCAGTTATTTGTACTCCCCCACTATCTCAATGTCCAAAACTTGGATGTTCACCGGTGTAGTCTGTGGTACTTTCCTGTAGAGGTCTGTGACCATCTCCATAGTCTTGCTGGCGTTGATGTGCTGATGTTCAGTCCACACCAGTCGACAAAGTTAGTGATGACTTCCCTGTATTAAAATTTGTTCCCCTGTGATACACATCCAACGATGGCTGTATCATCGGAGAACTTCTGGAGGTGAGCTGGTTGTGTTGTGTCTGATGTCAAATGTGTAGAGTGTAAAGAGGAGAGGAGAGAGCACAGTACCCTGCAGAACCCCAGTGCTGCAAACTACCACATCCAACACACACCACATCTGTCATGAAGCCTCACATACTGTGGTCTGTTGGTGAGGTGGTCGATGGTCCATGCAGCCAGGTGACAGTCTACTCCGGCTCCTTCCAGCTTCCCCCTCAGCAGAAATGGTTGCGTTGTGTTGAAAGCACTGGAGAAGTAAAAAAATGACCCTCACAGTGCTCCCAGTGCTCTCCAGGTGGGAAAGAGAGCTATGGAGCAGGTAGATGATAGCGTCTTCCACACCAATGCCTGGTCAATATGCGAACTGTAGGGGGTCCAGCTCGCTGCTCTCCAGGTGACGAAGATGGTTGAGTATAATCCTCTCCAGAGTCTTCATCAGGTGGGAAGTTAAGGCTACAGGCCTGAAGAGGTTAGGCTCCCTGGGATGCACAGCCTTTGGCACTGGAACCACACAGGAAGTTTTCCACAGGGCAGGAACTCTCTCCAGACTGAGGCTCTCAGCTTGCATGCTGCTCCCGCATCAGCCGAGGGGGGGGGTGTACACAGTTATCGCGATAACATGCGAGAACTCCCTCGGCAGGTAATTCAGCTGAATGCTTACAGCTAGCTGCTCACTGTCTCTTGTACAGCGTTGCTCCTTTACACTGATATGTGCTGGATTACACCATCTCTTGTTCACAAACATCGCTGTGCCTCCACCCTTCCTCCTTCCTCCTCTCCGTCGCTCACCTGTCCGCTGTCAGCAGATGAAAATAATCCAAAGCGACATGCGTGTCTGGCGTAAGTTCCTTCAGCCAAATCCATGAAACACATGACGCTACACTCCCGGTACCCCCGCTGCAATCTGGTTAGCGCTGTTATTAGGGAGAGATCTCACATTTCCCATAATAAGAGACGGTAAGGATGGTTTATACCGCCTTCGCCTGTCCCGGCACATAAGTCCAGCTCTGCATCCCCTTCTCCGTCTCCATATCTCCATGGGGATCTCCGGTCTTTCCACTGGGAGTACGCTGGTGTTGCACAGCACTAACAGCTGATCCCGAGTGTAAACAATGGAGCCGTTTCTGAATGGATAACCCAATTTGTTTTTAAAAAATCCGCAAAAGAGTAAAAAGCAAATCATCCAGTACTTGTCAAAAACTAAACATGGTACCTTTCAGAGAAAAGACATCGTGCAGTCACTTTCATTTACACTGATGTTTGTTATTTTTTCCTGTTGATTTACTTTTGGATTCATCTGCTTTTTGGAGCAAATGTAAATGTTTGTCAGGGAAAACATTACATTGCATACTGCCATTGGATTTTCTGCCAAATCTGTAAATAAAAAAAAAAAAATTGCTAAATCTTGGAAACTTGGAGTCCGACATGAGTACGTCACCAAGTGAGTAAAAAGAACCCTTAAAATACTAAATGCTGACGTAAAGGCAATAGTAAACTAAGTAGCTACATTAGCCAAACCATCAGAATCTTACTATCTCACAGACTAGCATGCACGCACACACACGTGCACACACACAGACACACACACACACGCACACACACGCACACCAATCCTGGTGTTATGATTTTCTTTGGGGACACTTATTTCTAGTGTTGTTGTGTTTTACTTACTTGATTTTCCTTTATTCTTTGTTGATCACATCACTAGTTAAGCTGCCTTTATGTGTTTTTGGCCACTTGTTGGTGTGAGGTGAGGGTTTGTGTGTGAGATGAATTGATGGCAAATTGCGATTCTTTTTGGCAGTTGTAGTCTATCATGTGCTTACAAATCATGTCCCCAGCTGTGTAGAGTCCATACAAAGCAGGAGCTCTCTCCATAAGTAGAAAGGAATTGAATTTTCTGCCAATTTTCAAGCAGTTTTGTTTGTTTCAAATGCCAGACGTATGATGTATGATTACATTTATTATATTTAAGAACTTAGGCTGTGTAATTAGTTTCTAGGTATATTATTTTTTCTTACTGCATGTAAACTGGCTTCTATGATGTAATTTTGTTCATAATTTTGGAAATAAATGATGAATAAATGAAGAATAGAAGAACAGAATAATGACATCATTGTAACAACCACTTAAATCAATAGATTAAGTACATTTCTGGCAGGTTTCACGATTGTGTTTTTAATTATATTTGTACTGAAATACTCATATTTAATACTCATATTTCCTTTTGAAGTCACACGTTATGTCCAAAAACTACATATATCCAGTGTCCCAGCAGGTCTGTGCAGGGTTGCAGTGTAATAGTTAAACATTTTGATAACATTCTGTTCAATTATTAAGTGAAATTAATCATTAAAAAACAATTAACATAAATGACTTAGGACTGCATGTTTAAGAGAGATGAACAATACAAATTTAACTCTAATCTCATATAAATGCATAAAAAGATGGATGATAACTGATAAACATCATTTTCAGCACCTTCCTGATATACCTAACACAGGTCAGTTCAAAATAAGGCTAGTTCAAACAAAGCTGAGGCTGTTAAACCTGCACCAGTACATGAAATGATCACGGATGTGGTGACCTGATGGAACAGCTCTTTAATTGTTTATTAACAAGGACTACTACTGACTGCTGCATTGTTTTTGTGTTGAAATTGAACATGCACTCACTGCCAAAGACAATTCATGTCAATTATTTGCACATGCTTAGTTCATGGCTGACTACTTTTATCTTATTTCATTAAAGAAGGACAGCAGAAGCAGATCAAGTTAAAAACAAATTTTACATGAATAGAAAATGCTGTACACACCAATTTATCAATAAAGAGCATTTTTTCAACAAGTTCTTCTTTCTTTTTTAAATGCCACAATAAATATTGTATTGTGGCCGTAATATCATGGTATTGTCGTACCATGAGTTTAAGTATCGTTACATCCCTAGTCAGTAAGATTTAAATATGAATGATGCTTCATGTATAATGATATAGATTTAAATTTATGTCCCATTCTGGGCAAATAAAGACAATGTTTGTCTGAAAATATTTCTTGTTAAGGTTTGGATGGTGCTCTGTAGGCAACATTAGTGTCCTTTGCCAATCACTTGCTTGTTTCAGTGTCTTCTGTCACTTTTAGGCTTTTTACGAGGTTGGAAGACATGAGTTTAATGATGAAATTTCATACGTACCCTGGTCTTCATGTGGTTGTAGAGAATTGGTCTTTCTGTCACCCACCTATACAGGGAGCTTAGAGGTCATGCTTACTAGGCTAGCCTGCTGGGCTAAGTCATGGTGATACAGAAGTGTCTTTATGTCTTTTTGTAAGGAGGCTCGGGAGCTACAGAGTTCCCCTCCACACTAGGGCTGAATACATCATTTTTACATTTTTGTCAATGAAAGTGAAATGCAAAAATGAACTCTTCTCACTAAAATGCTGTATCATATCACAATCACAATATGTGTCTAATTGATCGCAGTAGTTTTTTTTCCATATTCCCTCTCGTACGTTGTTAGACTAGGAGGAGGAGTATCAAGGTTTAATGGGCAAATGAGACCTAGACTGCATTCTTTGTTTGCCAGCAGAATTCCCAACACACACCTGCTATGATGGTAATGATCAAGTGGGTTTGTGGGGTTTTATGTGATGGGTGGAGTTAGCCCATCACCTGTCACCTCAAATCACATTTGATTGAGTAGATTAATGAAAGTGCCCCCAAGTTCAAGATGAGACAGCAGAAACATTTGTTTTACAGGAAGAGAAAAGACAGAACATTTTGATATAAAAATCCAAACATGTTAACATGTATTTAGCATGGCATAAGAGATAAATGAGCAATCAACCTGCGGACAAGATCAGAACTTGGTGAAATGCATGGTTTTGTTTCACTGTGTCTTTAATGCTGGGTATTTGTGTCTTGTGTTTCAGATCTGGGATTTGGCTGATCCTGATGGCAAAGGCTATCTGGACAAACAGGTTGGGAAAAGATCACTTCTCATCTAGTGCTTTAATGATGTGCTGAATGTATTTCGCTTAGAAAAGTGCAAATCACAGTGGATGCACAATTATTTCATTAAAATTTTGTAAGTTGATCTAACAAGATGGCCCATGGTTATTTTTCTTTAATATAGATATGGTTCTATGTCTTTTCTTTTTAGAATTTGATAATCATAGTAATAATATATTAGAGCTGTGTGCCCTTTAGGGGCTACCTCAGTGTTAATTGTCTCAGGTAGAGGATTAGAGATTGAGAAAGATTTGATGGAGAACACTGTGTGTTCTCTCTCTCAGGGGTTTTACGTAGCTCTGCGGCTGGTGGCCTGTGCTCAGAGCGGTCAGGAAGTCAGTCTGTCCAGCCTCAACCTCACAGTACCTCCCCCCAAGTTTGTGAGTATGCCTTCAACATTAAAGCTTAAATCCTCATAATCTTTGTATAAAAACAAACCTAAACAGTTCATGTTCATGTTATTGTTATTAAATCTTATTTCAAAAGCTCACTATAAGAGAAGATGTGACTTTAATCCACTGAATGGATCATGTGGTGTTGCTATGACAACCATCTTTGTTTGTCTGATTTCAGAAGGACACCAGCAGTCCGTCTCTAAGCAGCACAGCTTCTGCCTCCGGTGAATTACACTGGGCTGTCAGGGTGTGTTTTAACACATGCGCACACACACACACACACACACACACACACACACACACACAGTAGCATGATGCTATCATTAAAGGATTGTTTCTCACTGACCCAGAAAGAAAAAGAAGAATACATTCAATTTCTCAAGTTTTTTTTATTTTGATTTATTTTGACCATTTGCACATGCTAATCGACCTGTCGTGCAGTGTTTGGGACATGCGACACCCTGATGAAAAGACTGGCATGTTAAATTTCTTTTGTCTTGACACGCCTAATGTGACAACTCCCATGATATGGTCGTAAGCGACCAATCAGGTGCTCTCACCAGGACTGTAGCAGGACTGTAGCAACAGTACCCCTGCCTATTTGACATTTCCCCGAGAACCAAGACCAATGTTAGCGAGAAATAATGGAAGCACTTCATCAGCCAGGCGAGTGGCTGGCTACGCTACCATAACATTATCCCCGGTCCTAACTGCGGGAGTATGTTTATCATTACTAATTCCAGATCTAACGTTAAAGTAGCCTGTTTGAAGCGGCCAACACAGCCAAGCCTGCTCCTTGTAGAATAAGTAACTATGGAAATAAAATTATTGTATGTGAAACTCGTACCTGTCGTAATTGTTATCCGGATGCTACCCAGTAGACATAAAATAATGACTGAATAGGCCCAAGTATACACCGCCCCTTGCATTTGCTTTTAATGTTGTAGTACATCGACAGCTGTTCTTTCTGTCAGCATCACACACAACGCCTCTGTCACCATGATTGACAGTTGCTTCACCCGCCTCCCCGATGACATCTGAAGTTGTGCGTGATTGTGAAATAAGACGTGCTGTGATTGGGCTGAGTCATACATGTACTCTCTTCTAGGCAAGAGTTTATGGCACTGTGATGGTTAGATCTGACACGGTGACCATTGTCAAAGACAGAAGTTTTGTGTAGTCTGATCCTGGCATAACCATTACAGATGAGGCTTTTTACATAACTACTGTGTGTTTTCCTTTGTAGCCCGAGGAGAAGAGTAAATTTGATGGGATTTTTGAAAGTTTGGCCCCAGTTAATGGCCTGCTGTCAGGAGAGAAGGTCAAACCAGTCCTAATCAACTCTAAGCTACCTCTGGATGTCCTTGGGAAGGTATTGACTTTAAATGTTGGTTTCATGATTGAAAATTACTCAAGTCAGAACTTCAAGACATTATGTAGGAGTAGGATTTTCTTAAAAAAAAAAAGCAAAAATAATCCATCTCAATTGTCATTTATGACCCACAATGTCTACATTTAAAGAGACTCTGCCCTTTTTTTAATGTGTTTTAATGTGAACTATTGTTCACTGGTTAGACGTTGAGCAATGAATTGTCAAAGCACATGCTTCTTTCCTAAGTGGATTTATGAAATAGAAACTGTAACAGTTGTAATAGTTACTCCTTGAATTATGTTAAATTGCCTCATTGTGTTTTTTTTTCCTGCTGTTAGGTTTGGGACTTGAGTGACATAGATAAAGATGGTCATCTGGACAGAGATGAGTTTGCAGTGGTGAGTGTAATCCTCATTGTGAATGTATGTAGTTTTGTTTCTCTCTAGCCTGACAGAACTGTGGCCACTTTTCAGAAATATACACTCAGTTGCCACTTAATGCGATACAACATTCATGCAATCTGCCGTTTGACCACATCCTAAAGGTGCTCTATTGGATTGAGGTCTGGGGACTGTGGAGGCCATTGGAGTACACTGACCTCATTGGCCTCCCTCATGAACAAGGTGTATTTGTACACAGAACTTGCCCTTGCTTCGTGATTTTTTTTATTTTTTGCTCCATTCCTTAGAAAAGTCAGAGAGAGATCTGAAAATCCAGGAGATCGGCACTTTATGAGATTCATAAACCATCCTGACACCAACAATCATGCACCGTCTAAGTCACTTAGACCAAATTTCTTGCCCTCTATAATGTTTGATCTGAACGACGTCTGCATTGACGGATGCCTACAATGGGGTTGAGCTCATTAAAGTCACAACTTTCACCCCAGTAAGAAAAAATGCCGTCACAGCCCTGGTCTGCATCCTTTTATGTTTGTGCTTTCTGCAACATTAGTGTCTGATTATTTGCATTAACAAACAGGTGTATGTAATGATGTAGCCGCTGAGTGAATTGTCCTCAGTGAAGATGATATATAACTCACAAGTGGCCCAGTCACACATTGTACCATTATGCTGTAAAAGCATTAATACAACTGAATTCAATAACTGATTGATTACTAGTTGCTCAAGTCATGTTTTTGTACACTTTTTACGGCTTAATCAGGAAACCCACAACAGTCTAGGGCTGCAACTATTTTGATAATCAATTAATCTGTTGATTATTACTTTGATTAACTTATTATTAATCAGTTAAAAGGAAAAATATGTATTTTATTGTTTCCAGCATTTTATAAAAAAAAAAACAAAACTTATTCTTGGTCTTCATGTACAATTTTCTTTCAAAAAACTAGCAAATGTATACTATATCAAGAGTACAAAAATATAGTTTTACACCAAGTACACAGCACTATACTTTTCTCATAAACAAACACCTGTTGAAGTCTTCAGTTCCGTTTGAAGGAGCTGAACCTTTTAAACTATGATAAAGAAGAATCTAAAACAAGAAACAGAAGAAACAGGCTTTGCTTTAACAGCAGGCCATGGAGGTAGAACTGGACTGTGGAAGAATGGTTCACACTCGCTCACAAGGAACTTTGCATTGCAATGAAAAAATGTTAGCACGTCCACATTCTCCAGGCTCAGGCTCTCGGCTCTTGGCTCTTGGAAGTTTTGTTGCTATTCTGTTGAGAAGAGGCCAACGTAGGATTTCTGTTCTTGTTAGCCTTCCACCAACGCAATGGACTTGATGTGTGAGGACTTTGTTCCTCACTTGGCCATTGAGATCCTCACCTGCCTCCTGTCAATACTCTTCTTCATGGCTGGTTTTCAGCATAGAGGAGTGACTCCAGAATTATAGCAGCAGTAATGTTGGATGTGGCATTGGTTACGGTCATACATACTACATACATACAAAACATCGTAACATGTTTTAATAACTTGTTATTGTTCAGCGTTTGTTTTGTGTTTTGATCTTTTGTTTGCTCTATTTTTACATGCCGTCTATCTAAATACCCTCACACACAGCATACTGATGGAGTGAAGCATAACGCCAGAAAGTTAATAGCAGACAGACTGTTATTGGAAACCACCAAAGAGAAACTGTGATTGCGGGTTCTGTTTTACTAATGAAGAGCTATTCAGCTCTCAAATGTATTTAAATTGCATAACTTTGATCTAGGCTTGCTGTGGGCTAAAGATGCACTGTGCAGGTGTACTATTTTGACAAAAATCCAAATATAATAAATTTGATCTGCCTCAGAACTGGCAGATAAATGGTATTAGGACTTGTGTCTGTACTGACTGCAGATAACGGGTTTGGGACATAATTTGTTTTATAAAAGCTATATATGCAGCCAGTAAGTATGTATTGATATCAAGATGTGGCCCCTCAGGCCATGCACCTGGTATACCGAGCCCTGGAGAAGGAGCCTGTCCCTGCACTCCTCCCTGCTGCCCTCGTCCCTCCGTCTAAGAGAAAGAAGAGTCTGGGCTCAGTTGCCAGCTCTGTTCCTGGACTGCCTGCAAGCCCTCCACCACCAAAAGACTCACTGCGCTCCACACCCTCCCATGGCAGCATGAACTCACTCAACAGCACTGGCAGCCTGTCTCCAAAACACACACTCAAGTCTGGACAGGTAACACACACTATAGACACTAATACACACACACACACACACACACGCACATACAGACTCAAGCCTGGGTTGGTAACATAACACTGTACACACAGTGGGCAGGTAACCAAACTAATACAAACTGTCATCTACCTATTCCTTGATACTTGATTAGTAATTATTGATAAGGTTTTTTTTAAATTGGTTTTCATTCAGTTAATTGCTTCCTGCAATACTAAGACACAGTTTACCATAGCACTCCTTAGGTCTTTGTAACTTCCAAATTAAAAAAAATGTTTTACAGTTCTTTTTCATTGAGGTTCATTACTCTGGGTTGTGACTGTTGTCTGTCATCCTGGCAAATGATATCCTGACAAGAATAAGAACCATATTGACTGAGAATAGATCTCTGTACAAGTGCAAAAAGTAAAATATGCTCCTTTGTAGAACACTAGCATGAAAAGGCTTTATCAAGACTGGTTCTGATTCAGAAATACAGAAAGTTACAACATATGCATCTCTCTCTGTCTCAGCATTCGGTGACCTGGGTGGTCCCAGTTTCAGACCGTGGTCGCTATGACGACATCTTCCTGAAGACTGATGCTGATCTGGACGGTTTTGTCAGTGGACACGAAGTAAAGGAGATCTTCATGCAGTCTGGACTTTCTCAGAATGTCCTTGCTCATATATGGTAGGGACTCAGCTAGCCTTCCGGTCGTGTCTCATGCTGGACAGTTAACATATACTGTTTTATTATGCTTCCACCAGTGACAGCCATGACCAGAGGCATTGTGTTTTCAGCTTGTCCTTCTGTCCCTACATACATACATTCCATCAGCTGTCTGTCCTATTCTCATGAAAGCCATATCTCAGCAATGTCTTGTAGGAATATCTTCAAATTTGGCACAAGAATGAACTGATGATATATTAAGATCAATGTGCCCTCACAAAACACGTTTTTGGCCATAACCCTTACAGAAATGTTTTTTTGGATAATATGAAGAAGGTCAAAGGTCATCATCACAGTGACATAATAATATTCTGCAAAAACACTTTTCTGGCCATTATACATATACATTATACATACTTATTGTTGAGATGTGGAGAGAGTCATTTATATATAAATCCCAAAGTGAATTTGTGAATGTCTCTGTGTGCATTCATTCATATCGAGACTGATCTGACTCTGTAATGTTAATGTCTTATCTGATAAATTGAAAAAATCTCTTTAAATAGTAGATAGTAAAGTAAGAAACACTGTGAATGTTTTTGTCTTGATCTCTTGACAGTGCAATCCTTTCCTTATTCAGGAGTTTATTCTCCTTTTGGTTTTTGTCAGTCCTGTTCTGCTCGGTGGTGTGGGCAGTCTGCTCAGTATAGTTGTGTCTCTGTTGTCTGTCTGCTCTTCTCTCCAGGGCTTTGGCAGACACAAGGCAGATAGGTAAGCTGACCAGGGAGCAGTTTGCCCTTGCAATGCACCTCATCCAGCAGAAAGTCTGCAAGGGCATTGACCCTCCACAGGCTCTGACTGCTGACATGATCCCCCCCTCTGAGAGAGGCACTCCTGTACCAGTAGGTCCCCCACACACAAACAGTGCATGCTTACTAGAGTTGAGTGATGCATGTGTATCTCATGGAGTCAGGAAGTAGAGTGGGTCATCCACTGATCACAGCGTGGGTGGTTCAATTCGCAGCACCTCATGTTCACTGCCATTGGTGTGTGTGTGGGTGTCTGCGCGTGTGTGTGTGCATGAGTGCTTGTGTTTGCGTGTGTGTGTAAATGTGTGTGTGCATGTATGTGTATGCATGCGTGTTTGAATGTGTGTGTTTATGTATGTGTGTGTGATTGAGAGGCAAGTTGAACAGCTGTTTGGATAAAGTGCTATATAAATGCAGGCATTTACTGGCTTCCCGATATGACTATAGAATGGTTATAGTAAAACTACAATGATATGATAAATTACAGGAAACATATCATCATAGCATCTAGTCATGTGGAGTGACATGAACAATAAATGCATCTGTCTGTTTAGTTATCATATCTACACTACTAATGATCAGGACGTCACTTTCATTGATTGAAAATGACGTGTGTCAAGCTGATGCAAGAAAATAATTCAACAACACAGTGTAGGACATTATTTTATTTGTTTATGTTGTGATGTGTAGGAATGTAGATCTTTTAAAAGACATGTCTATGTTGAAATAATGAACAAGTGGTATGTCCCTCATTGCATTGTTCGCCCTCTTATGGACATAATATGCAAAAATGGATATTTGAATGGTTCAAACCTGTGTGTTAGAAGGAATATTTGAACATCATTTTTGGCCTTGAGGAAATTTGCATTGCTCCTCCTGCATTTGAGGCTCTGCAATCCCAAAGTTTCCTGGGGAAGCCGAGCAGTGTGATACCCTGATATTTGGAGCAGATACCGGTCTATGCTTTTCAAAATTGGAACCACCACTCCTGTCTGCCATTTCACACACACTGTTCAGTGTTGTGTCTGCCAACAATGTCCAGAGCCTTCAGCATCTCGGGGCGGATCTCATCCACACCTGACATCTTGCCACCAAGGAGCTTCTTGACTTCCCCAGAGAGCTCTGCTAGGGATGTGGTTGAGGCTTCCCCTGAGTTTTCAAACTCTGACTCCTCTATAGAAGACATGTTGGTTGGGTTCTGGTCTTCCTCAAAGCAGTCTTTCTATTGCTCAACAGTACCCCCAGTCTTGTTCAGATGTTGTCCTTCCCACAGTACCAACAGTCACCCCCAGGATACCCTCATGTCATTAATATCAGCATATCTGCTTAATATAATACCTTATTATTAGATCTTTGTAAATATTACTATCCCTTCATGATTACTTATAATGATGGGTAAAGCAGTAGCCACACTGATTCGTTACATGTCATTTTCTGTATGAAATACCACCTCTGCACTTCTTCCCAGAGGGTTAGTGTTATTTCATAAAAGTGTATGTGTATCAAAGTGTAAAAGCTGCATAAAGATAGCAAGATTCAAATTTTCTTCAGTTAGTCTCTTATCATGCAGGGCTCCAAACAAATGTTGGTTAAACTTTTTCCACATCGTCAGTATGATCATATGACCATTAACTTACATTGTGAACTTTTTAATCTTGACTTTAAGGCATATTAGATAACACAGAAAAAGAACAAGGAACTGCTAATAACTTTTCCAAAATGTTTAGAAAGTTGCTCTTTTGAAAGGGAATAGTGTGACTGTTTCACTTTTTGATTATCATTGTCATTAACCATGTAATGTCTCCATGGCTGCAGAGTATGTCAGGATACATGACCCCAGTGGGATCAGAGATGGCTGCTCTATCTGAGATGAGACGGGTGAGTCAGTAATTCTTTTTCTCTCCTGTGCTCTGCCATACATTGTGTTCTTGAGCTGTACCGATTTCCCAATATGCCAAATCTGCTTATTTGGTGCGAGAGGGCTTTAAAATAGACATGAAAAAGGCCAAATTGAGGACAGGTAAGTTAATTAAATCAAAGATATTTACTGCCCACTGCTCTCTCTTCATCTTGGTTGTATTTTACTACTGATGTTTCTACCTTTCCCCTCTTCCTCCTCTCTCAGGCTAGAATGTTCAAGTTGTGGGTAGGTAACATGGACCGACAGTGTATAAACCTATAAATGCTTGCAGTTGCTGACTGTTCGGCTGATTACTGGAAAGCATTTGCAAGATTGTTCTCTCCATTCCAGTATAGTGCAGTGACATTATTTCACCCTGTCAACTGTCTGGTGAACAAGGGACGATTCAAGATCACTTTTAGCTTCTTTTAAAATTGCTATTTTTGTCAAAGTGACTGCAATATTATGATAGTGGTTGTTTGTTGCTCTGGTATAAATCATTTAAATCAAATCAAGAGCGCCCTGTGTACTTTTGATAAGTGCAACCAGTACCCCTATTTAATAAAGGAACAGCTCGTTTTGAGATTTTTATTTATTTGTTTCTGTCAGGAAATGTCTCCACATTCTTGGATAAGTGTCGCCAACAACCACCACCACCAACAACCACCAACTTTTGTTCTCTAATTAAGTAGCAAAATCCTGAATCTTTCCTCTCTTGGCAGTTTGTCAGTGGTGGTGACACTTCCCCACTTGTTGGTGATTGACCCAGCCCCCACCTACTGATTACACCTCTGTGTTACTCCTCTTATTGAGCTCTGGTTTCTCTCCTATCCTCTCTTTTCCTACTGCTCCTTCCTTTGGCCTGGTCTGCCATGACTCAGTTGGTACCATTTCATCATCTTCATACCACTTTCTTCAACAAATACGTTTACTTTGCCAACCTGTTATCTTTTTTGTCTCCCCCCTTTTCTCTCTCTGTCTGCCTGTCTCTCTCTACAGGACAGCTCAAGTTCAGTGGGTTCAGGGGAATTCACTGGCATCAAAGAGTTGGATGACATCAGCCAGGAGATAGCCCAGTTGCAGAGGTAACAATCAATATTACTGGCGGCATTTAGATAACTAGACAGCACTGAAAGTAATTGGAAGATTACATCAAAATTATTTGATTTTAAGCATCAGCCAATGCTGCCAAGTGCTTGCTCATGAGGGAATTGTGGGGTCTCTGTAGATAAAGAGTTTGGTCTGTACCTGCTCTATATGGAAAGTGTCCTGAGACAACTTCTGTTGTGATTAGGTGCTATATAAATAAAACTGAATTGAGTCAGAGTATCACATTGGTAGCGGTATTGCTTCCAGTGGAGCTTTAATTTGCAGGACATCTCATTTAGCCAAAACATAATGTAGTAACAACAATGTAGCCATTTGTAGATGTTTTGCAAAGTAATAATTGCCTCAACATTTACAAGATGAGCTTTATTTAATTTTAGTTTCACTGTTTGTTAACATTCACTCTATGATGAATGTACTTGGTGATGTTCTGTGTCAAAGCTCTTTGAGTTTTGACAAACCTGTCACTGTCCACATTTAACCTTATATCATTAACCCCCTCACTAATAAATTGCCATCACCTGCATCCAGGCTTTTAACATTTTCTATCGTGATAGTGACCCGGACCACATCATGTCTTGACTAGTATGATCCTAAATCTTCTTTGCCCGTCCATACAAAAGTACAGAGAAAAACATCAAGCCAAACTTAAGAGCTAAAAAAAGATGAACTTATATGTTTCTGCATTAAAAGTGATTTGCTCAAAATGTAATAGAGTGGTCTTCACTATTGTTTTCATGGGAGCTGCTCTGGCAGGACACAGTCAGTAGGAGAGGGAAACACCACAATCCACCCTAACCATTAAGTACATCTGCCTCCTAATTCATCATCTCACAGTGTACAGTATGTAACTGCCAATACAAACTCAATTAAAAACAGGTTTATCTTAATACTGAGATGAGCACAGACAGGCATTTCCTTGACTTTTTTCATGTTATGTTTGTAGTTTGTATCTTCCTGAATTATGTGTATGAGTTCAAGAGAGTTCACTGGTTGCGTAAAAATTGAATCACAGCACCTCAAAATACCACGCATTAAGCCATTATGAGTTAGATGATTGCACTGGCTCTTTTTTTCCATGAAGCAGACATGCACAGTCATTACTACGACACATTGTATGAGGCCAGAGAGAGAGTTAGTTAACAGAGCACAACAGGTGGCTGGAAAATACAGCAGATACAATAGGCAGTGAGACCAATATAACATTATGACCAGGGTGGGCCAGGCAGAACACCCAAAGAAACACAGCACTTTAATTAAGTTGTCCTAAAACAGCACTGATTGCAACAAAGTCAGCACAGTTTCCAGATCAGCCCTATTATTAAAAATATATTCAAACTCACCACTGATGTTTTCAAAAGAGCACAATCCACTTGTTGTTGTTGAAAAGTTGTCCAACGTGCCCACAGCACCTCTTCAGTCCAAGGACATTTGAAAAGAAATCTATCCGTAATACAAACGTGCAGGGTTGAGTGAATGCCCCAGCTAACGTTAGCTTAACATTAAGTTAACCATCGCACACGGTTATCAAAACACTAACATTAAAACTCAAATAGCCTCCAATCCTACCACCGTTTTAAGTAAATACAAACCAAGCAAGCATTCAAGCTCGACTGAGCCACGTATTAGGACAAGCCATCTGATCTCTTCATGAACCAAGCATGTCCCAAAGTGTCAAGTTGGCAGTTGACTTTGGGTGTTGATTCAGGCCCTCGGTGTCCCAGACGACAGCTAACCCTATATACAACCCTCACCCTAACCCCAATACAGTCAGCTCTGTATGTGCTCTAGAGACCGTTTTCTTTAGATAAAATGCACACTTGAAAAGGAAACATGCCTCAGATATCAATGAGCTTCACTATTCATCTTGGCTTTGTCTCGTCCACCATCTTTCTTCCTTATTCCATCCATCCATCCAGCCAACCATCCATTCTTCCTTTGATGTGTGTATTTTATCAAAGTTTTGTTTGTTCACCACTTATTCTCCATGCTGCGTCAGCACTCTTGCCTTTACCCAGTGGAATGCTCTCAGGTAAAAACACCAGCTACTGAATATCTATGGACTAGCATTCTGTAAAATCTACTGTGACACACACAGATGATCAATGTTATGCCTACCACTTTTCTTGCATAATAGTTGTCAGTAGGCTTCATACGTTCAGATTTGCTTATTGTTGCCACCTTGTTGCCTGCGGTCAAGATTAAGAGTTTGTTAAATGATATTCGCACACTTTTTCAAGTCTGTCTTAAAACAAAGCTTTCAGTTGCCAATATGAACATTGAAACAGATTTTGCTTGGTAATTCTCTGCAATATTTTCTCCTTGTCATACTGGACCTTAAGAGATCAGTTCCCAAGTCTATTTCAATGTAAGTGATAGAGGACACACTTTACAGTCCTCAGTCTGTGTAAAAATACATTCCAAAGTTATTTGGAAGTATCTGAAGCTCTTATGAAGGTTCAGCAATCTGTGTCAGACAAATCAAGTAGAACGTTTTTGGTCATTTTGTTTCAAAAATTCTCTTTGTCTTACTGTCCCTCAACTGTTGCAAGCAAGGAAAGACTGTTTGGGGGGAACAAAGGGGGATATTTGTACCAGAACGACTGTGACTTTGGAAAATATCCGCTTTCCTTGTCCAACACAGACTGCTGGACTCTCATATTAACTTGAGATAAACTGTGGAATGTATTTTTACACAGGATTGGATTTTGTCCCCTATCGTTTACACTGAAAGTGCATTAGCAAGGGGTCTTTAAATGGCCGGTATGAAAAGGAGACATGTTTCAATATTCATATAGGCCACTTGACTATTATTTTAAGATGGAAATTTTAAAAGTATTATTCAAGCAGTCACACTCACACTGTTTGGTCGAAAATTACCCTGTTCGATTCAAATGCTCTGCTTTAAATACAGCCATAGTGAGAGAGATACACAAGGGTGTGGATTCATGCTGTTCACTCAACCTGTTCACGCAACATAATATGTTGTTCCCATACAAAAAAGACCTTTATTTTGTGACTTTATGGAACTCACAGAGTGGGCAGATATAAAGTTTTTTTCCACCAATTAAGCTTTTCCTACTGATCTATGCACAGTTCTAAAAAGGGAAGTGAAAACGCGTTTCTAGAAATATGTGCACTTTTATAAGAAGCAGCTTACACTGATGATTACACTGATGATTAATTATTTTGTTAAATAAGTAATTGTTTATTAGCTAGAATAATTAATCAAAAGTAATTCAGAAAGGTTCACCCATTTTTTTATCAGGTTCACTAGCAGCTCCACTAGAGCGCACAGTGATTTTTTGTTATTTGTTACAATGTGGATTTGATAGAATCCCAGTCCAGTGTCTTGTTACTCTAAAATGTTGTTGCGTGTACACAGCAGGGATTTGCTAGTTTGGTATTTGATTCTTTTTCTGTTATCATATTTATGCTTGTGTGTGTTGGTGTGCACCCTTGTGTGCATATGTTTTTTTGTGTGTCTGTGTGTGTGTCAGGGAGAAATACACTCTTGAACAGGACATCAAGGAGACAGAGGAGGCCATCAGACATAAGAGTGTAGAGGTGCAGGTGAGGACTGTTATATCACTGGTCACTAAGCTGCAGTGTAAACACATAGCTTCTTTTAATGTGGACTGCCTTAATTTAAATTAATTTATTACACTTCAATCACCTATGTTATTATAATGATTACTCCTTGCCGTGCATATACCAACATGCCTTGTCCCGGCACTTAACTCCAGCTCTGCATTCCCTTCTCCGTCTCCGGAGATCCCCGCAGAGTTACAGAGACGGAGAAGGGGATGCAGAGCTGGAGTTAAGTGCCGGGACAAGCAAAGACAGTATAAACCATCAAAACGTCTCTTATTATGGGGAACATGATCTCTCCCGAATAAGATGGAAAAGTTAACAGTGCTTACCAGACTGCAGCGGGAGTATCGGGAGTGTAGTTTCATGTGCTTCACAGAGACATGGCTGCACAAACTCAAGCCGGACACACCTGTCGCTTTGGATTATTTTCATCTGCTGACAGCGGACAGGCAAGCGACAGAGTGCGGTAAGAGGAAGGGTGGAGGCACAGCCATGTTTGTGAACAAGAGATGGTGTAATCCAGCACATATCAGTGTAAAGGGGCAACGCTGTACAAGAGACAGTGAGCAGCTAGCTGTTAGCATCCGGCCGTATTACCTGCCGAGGGAGTTCTCGCATGTCATCGCGATAACTGTGTACACCCCCCCCCCTCGGCTGACGCAGGAGCAACATGCAAGCTCCTACACAACGGGGTCTCACAGCTGCAGACATCTCACCCCCAGGCCTTCCTCCTCATCTCTGGAGATTTCAACCACGCTTCCCTGTCCTCAACTCTCCCCACCTTCACTCAGTGTGTCAAATGCCACACCAGAGACAATAAAACACTGGACTTACTCTATGCAAACACCAAGGATGCTTATAGCTCTTCACCCCTCACCCCACTGGGCAGATCTGACCACAACCTGGTTCATCTACAACCTACTTACATACCTTTGGTGAGTAAACAACGGCCAACCGTCAGGTGTGTGAAGACATGGTCAGAGGAGTTCAGTATGGCACTGAGGGACTGTTTTGACACCACCGACTGGGAAGTGTTGTGCAGTCCTCACGGGGAGGACATTGACAGTTTGACAACATGCATCTCGAACTACATTAACTTTTGTGTGGACAACACTGTGCCTACCAGGAAGGTGCAGTGTTTCCCAAATAACAAACCGTGGGTGTCCTCTGAACTGAAAACCCTATTGAATGAGAAGAAAAGGGTTTTTAAGTCTGGGGACAGAACTGAGTTGAAGAGGGTGCAGAGGGAGCTGAAAAGAGAGAACAGGAAAGGTAAGGAGAGCTATAGAGGAGCGCCTGCAGGGGAACAACGCCAGAGAAGTTTGGAGGGGCCTGAAAACCATCTCAGGTCACAGCAGTGACAATGGCAGGGGCCCAGAATCTGGAGACCGGGAACGGGCAAATGAGCTGAACCTGTTTTTTAACAGGTTTCATTCTACCCCTGTTCCCTCCCCCATCCACCAGAGCCCAGACCAGGTGGCGTTACCTCTCAGCATCCCCTCCCTTCCCCATAGTGCATCCCTGACACCAGCAGCTCCGTCTTCACACCAGTTCACCCCCCTCCAATCCACATCACAGACTTCAGGACCAGCCCCCCTCCTCACCTGACAGAAGTCACCCCCCTGTCCCCCACCCAGCCTCTACATAACAACCGATCGGGTGAGGAAGGAGCTCAAGAGTACGAAGATGGGGAAGCCTACTGGCCCTGATGGCATCAGTTCCAGGCTGCTCAGGGACTGTGCAGGTCAGCTCTGTGGGGTCGTTCAGGACATCTTCAATGTGAGCCTCAGTCTGGAGAGAGTTCCTGCCCTGTGGAAAACTTCCTGTGTGGTTCCAGTGCCCAAGGCTGTGCATCCCAGGGATCCCAACCACTTCAGGCCTGTAGCCTTAACTTCCCACCTGATGAAGACACTGGAGAGGATTATACTCAACCATCTTCGTCACCTGGTGGGCAGCAAGCTGGACCCCCTACAGTTCGCATACCAGGCATTGGTGTGGAAGACGCTATCATCTACCTGCTCCATTGCTCTCTTTCCTACCTGGAGAGCACTGGGAGCACTGTGAGGGTCATGTTTTTTGACCTCTCTAGTGCTTTCAACACAATCCAGCCATCACTGCTGAGGGGGAAGCTGGAAAGTACCGGAGTAGACTGTCACCTGGCTGCATGGACCATCGACCACCTCACCAACAGACCGCAGTATGTGAGGCTTTGCGACTGTGGGTCGGATGTGGCAGTTTGCAGCACCGGGGCTCCACAGGGTACTGTGCTCTCTCCTTTCCTCTTCACCCTCCACACATTGGACTTCAGACACAACACATCCAGCTGCCACCTCCAGAAGTTCTCCGACGATACAGCCATTGTTGGATGTGTATCACAGGGGAAGATTTGGAATACAGGGAAGTCATCACTAACTTTGTCGACTGGTGTGGACTAAACCACCTGCGCATCAATGCCGGCAAGACCAAGGAGATGGTGATAGACTTGCGCAGGAAAGCACCACAGACTACACCAGTGCGTATCCAGGGATCTGACATTGAGATCGTGGAGGAGTATAAATACCTGGGTGTTCACCCAAACAATAAACTGGACTGGTCCACGAACACTGATGCCCTGTATAGAAAGAGCCAAAGTCGTCTCCATCTCCTGAGAAGACTGAGGTCCTTTGGAATATGTTGGGAGGGACAGACAGAGACTGGTTATGTCCTGGACTACCCTCTGGACACCACTGAGGATGTAGGTGAGAGGAGGATGTTAGCCAAGCTGACATCAATCATGGACAACCCCTCCACCCACACAGTGGGGGCCCTTAGCAGCTCCTTTAGTAACAGACTACTGTATCCACCCTGTAAGAAGGAACGCTACTGCAGGTCCATCATTCCAACAGCTGTCAGGTTATTCAACTCCAGCATCACTTAACATAAGACTGAGTTGATGTTGTTTGACAGTTACGCTCATATCCATACTATTTGTGCAATATTACATTTTCTGTTTACATTTTGTGCAATATTACATATACAAATACATATATTACTGTTTTGCATATTTTTATTTTCTGTGCAAAAGTAGTAACACTATTAATTATTATTTTTAATCTGAAGGCAGCTTACATTGTTCGTTTTCCACAGCTATTGGGGCAATAAATAGTTTTTACATATTTTTTATACTTTTTTTTTCTACATACCTTATTTTTCTTTTATATGGTCAAATTTCATTTTGCTTGTATAATATGTACATATATATATAGTCTACTTTTTTGTGTTTTTTTTTTTTAAATGTTCTCTATCTCTGCTGCTATTTTTCTTCCCACTGCTACACATGCTGCTGTAATGCCCAAATTTCCCCGGCTTGGGTTAAATAAAGTTTTTATTTTATCTCTTATCTCTTGTGTGCAGTGTGTATGTAATGCACTAAACAGCTTGGCTTTATCTTGCCACTTCTCTTTTCGGGCCTTGATAGGAGATGCAGAATGACCTGGACAGAGAGACAGCCAGTCTGCAGGAGCTGGAGGCTCAGAAACAAGACGCCCAGGACCGTCTGGAGGAGATGGACCAGCAGAAACATAAATTAGAGGACATGCTGAACGAAGTCCGGATGAAGTGCCAGGAAGAGTCCCAGATGGTGAGAGAGAGGAAGTGAACTGGGGCATGTGGGGGAAACTGAAGACAAGGTAGAAGTTTCTACCTCTGTGACATATTGTAATTGTTTTGTCGCAGAATCATAGATAATGAAAAGGCCTTCATTAAATGTATGTAAAATGTGTTATTGTGAATGTTGGTGATTTTGGAATTGGGAGTTGTTTTACTCTTCAACTAAATGCCAGAATTGCCAAGAGGCAACTGAGATGGTGTCAAAGGGAAGAGCGCAAAGTGTCAGTCATGTGGTGGATGTCTCTTCAATCCATTACCAGCTAGTGCAAAATGAATTTCAAGGGTCCATTGTCCTTTTGCAGGTGTTAATCAACCCCATCCTCATGATTCACGATCTTTTTCTGTCTCCAGATCTCGAACCTCCAGAGTCAGATTCACTCCCAGGAGTCGGACTTGCAGAGCCAGGAGGAAGAGCTTAGCCGGGCAAAGGCTGACCTGGGCCGGCTGCAGCAGGAGGAGAACCAGCTGGAGCAGAGCCTTGCTGCTGGCAAGATCCAACTGGAGACCATCATCAAGTCTCTAAAGGCCACACAGGATGAGATCAACCAGGTAGAAATGGGACGTGTGTGTGTGTGTTTGTGTGCGTGTGTGCGTGTGTGTGTGTTTGTGTGCGTGTGCGTGTGCGTGTGTGTGTGTGTGTGTGTGTGCGTGTGTGTTCTTGTCTGTGTCTGAAAAATGTCAACAGGGGGCACCATTGCACTGTATAATCTACTAATTATTGCCACTGAAGACAGTATTTGGTCCTCATGTACCACTAGAGGAACTGAAACACAGCATTTAGCTCTGTCTGTCTGTGTGCTTGTGGTGTGCGCGAGCATGTGTTTGTTGGTTTCATTTAGCCCCAGCTGCTGTTTTGTGTCATCTGTTTCCTACCAGCCACTCATCTCACACACACCACTTAACCACCTACAACTTACATAAGATGCATGCAGCGTGTGATTGATGCATGGTGTAGTCTCCATTCTCTCTCCACAACATCCATTAGATATGCCCTGATATGATTATATTCTCCTGAAGGTAATGACCACACGACTGTTCTATACTCTGCCCCCTCCTCCAGTCATAAGGTCCTATGGAGAGTTGAAGAGTTTCTGCTGTTGATCATTTCCTTATGCTCACCGGTAATATTATCCAGTGTTGTGGCTTCCAAGAAAAGTCATGTTGATTTTCATGACCCCCTGGACCTTTTTACTATACATAAATGACATAAAATAAAGGGAACACTAAAATAACACATCCTAGATCTGAATATATGACATATTCTTATTAAATACTTCTTTACGTAGTTGAACGTGCTGACCAATGTGGTCAGCACGTTCAACTACGTAAACACAAAAATTATCAAAGGAAATTAAATTTATTAATCCATGGAGTTCTGGATTTGGAGTCACACTCAAAATTGTAAAAGCACACTACAGGCTGATCCAACTCTGATGTTATGTCCTTCAAACAAGTCAAAATGAGGCTCAGTAGTGTGTGTGGCCTCCACCGGCCTGTATGACCTCCCTACAACGCCTGGGCATGCTCCTGATGAGGTGGCGGATGATCTCCTGAGGGATCTCCTCCCAGACCTGGACTAAAGCATCAACTCCTGGACAGTCTGTGGTGCAACGTGGTGTTGGTGGATGGAGCGAGACATGATGTCCCAGATGTGCTCAATTGGATTCAGGGCTGGGGGGCGGGGGTGCAGTGCATCAATGCCTTCGTCTTGCAGGAACTGCTGACACACTCCAGCCACATGAGGTCTAGCATTGTCTTGCATCAGGAGGAACCCAGGGCCAACCGCACCAGCATATGGTCTCACAAGGGGTCTGAGGATCTCATCTCGGTACCTAATGGCAGTCAGGCTACCTCTGGCAAGAACATGGAGGGCTGTGCGGCCCCCCAAAGAAATGCCACCCCACACCATTACTGACCCGCTGTCAAACCGGTCATGCTGGAGGATGTTGCAGGCAGCAGAACGTTCTCCACGGAGTCTCCAGACTCTGTCAGGCCTGTCACATGTGCTCAGTGTGAACCTGCTTTCATCTGTGAAGAGCACAGGGCGCCAATGGCGAAATTTGGCAATCTTGGTGTTCTCTGGCAAATGCCAAACGTCCTGCACAGTGTTGGGCTGTAAGCACAACCCCCACCTGTGGACGTCGGGCCCTCATACCGCCCTCATGGAGTCTGTTTCTGACCGTTTGAGCAGACACATGCACACTTGTGGCCTGCTGGAGGTCATTTTGCAGGGCTCTGGCAGTGCTCCTCCTGTTCCTCCTTGCACAAAGGCGGAGGTAGCGGTCCTGCTGCTGGGTTGTTGCCCTCCTACGGCCTCCCCCACGTCTCCTGATGTAATGGCCTGTCTCCTGGTAGCGCCTCTATGCTCTGGACACTACGCTGACAGACACAGCAAACCTTCTGGCCACAGCTCGCATTGCTGTGCCATCCTGGATGAGCTGCACTACCTGAGCCACTTGTGTGGGTTGTAGACCCCGTCTCATGCTACCACTAGAGTGAAAGCACCGCCAGCATTCAAAAGTGACCAAAACATCAGCCAGAAAGTATGGGAACTGAGAAGTGGTCTGTGGTCACCACCTGCAGAACCACTCCTTTATTGGGGGTATCTTGCTAATTGCCTATAATTTCTACCTGTTGTCTGTTCCATTTGCACAACAGCATGTGAAACTGATTGTCAATCAGTGTTGCTTCCTAAGTGGACAGTTTGATTTCACAGACGTGTGATTGACTTGGAGTCAAACTGTCCACTCAGCATCTTCCAAACTGCCATATTAAGGCAAAGTGATCATCAGCCTCCCTGAAGTTCAGAATCAGTTGTGCATGTTTTGAATGTCATGTGCGGAAAGAAATGTGCTTACATTTTTGGAATTGAAGCCATTGACTCAAGTTAAAGAACTAAAGAAGTTTTTGGTTTTATTTGTCCAGGTTTTGAAATATCTGTTTCAGAGTTTTTTGCCTCCACCTCAAAGGTGTTTAAAATGAAGGCTCCAGGGGAAATCTTTCCAAAAATGGCAAGGCACTAACATAGTATTCAGTATTCACCTCCATACAGGTGTACATATTCTCTGTGAGGACAAGCAAAATCCCACTCAGCTCCATTATATTTAGTTGAAGGGAGAAATCTGACAGAAAAATATCTCAAAGCGTATCTGCGTGGCTAGATACCACTACTTGAATCTCCCAGCTGAATTGGGGTTTACAGTGTAGTTGCTGTAAACACTTCAGGAAGACCATGCAGCTTGGTATCCATACTTTGTACTATTACTTTAGTGTGTGTGTGTGTGTGTGTGTGTGTGTGTCTATCCTGCAGGCTCGTAGCAAGTTGTCCCAGATTCAGGACAGCCAGCAGGAAGTGTCTAAAAACATTGAGCAGTACAATAGCACCTTGAATGGAACCCACGGAGGCAGTATGACCAACCTGGCCGACATGAGCGAAGGCTTCAGTGACAGAGAGAACGGAGGATTCCCAGCCATGGTGAGAACAGCACAGGTCAGGATCTTATTTAGAACTCTGCTTTTACCTCCCTGTTAAGTACTTAAACAGATTTTCCTGCTAAAAAAAGTAACTACTGGACAACACAAACTCCTCCTTGTGACTCCTGTCTGTCATGCAGTGCATTCAGTGCATCCACCACAGAAGTGCTGCTTTTTTCCACAATCAAATGTTTCTTTTTACGATCGACTGTGTGGATTTTCTTACAGTTTAAATATACCGTATTTTCTCGACTATAAACAGCACCTGCATATAAGCCGCATCCGCTCTATTTTTAAAAAATAATAAAAAAAATGATATACAAGCCGCTTCTGCATACAAGCCTCATCCGCTCTACTTAAAAAAAAAGATATGCAAGCCGCAGATATTTATGTTGTTAGATTAGATATTTACTACATGTACAGAACGATTTTGAACTGTAAATGTACATGTATGTACCTAAATAGATACTTTCCTAACAGTGTCTTTTAACATGGCAGCAACTTTGCTGATTAAAACGGGAGAGAACCAAGAGAAAATAACCGGTATTTATTTATCTTCATTTCCCCTGTGTTTGAAATCACGTCACTTTAACCATCTTCGCTGAAACCCACGAAGTCGTCTTCTTCAGTGTCGGAGTTGAACAAACTCAGCAGCGCTTCGTCACATCTGTCTCCATCAGTCTCGCTCTCCGTGTCACTGTCATCCTCCGGTGAGGTTGGCTCTGAAGGTGCGCCGCTCTCTTCGCGTAGCAGTCCAGCCTTTCTGAACGCGTTGGTAGTTGGAAGTAGCGTATTCTTCTTTGCATTTATTTTGTCCTAGTTTTGATTCTAATTCCAGTTAGAGCGCCCCTAGCGGTGGAAGAAAAATCCACAGAATAGCCGTACCTTTGTATGAGCCGCATGGTTCAAAACCTATGAAAAAAGTAGCGGCTTATAGTCCAGAAAATACGGTAAGTTTCTAGACTGTAAAGACCCCAGCTCTGGAACCTGCTCCATCAGGACTGTGCGGTAGTTTTTTGATCAAACAAACCACTCTCATCAGATTCTGACTTAAATGTTGCTAAATCCTGATTTGTGAATGGAAGAACATGACGTACATGAAGTACATGAAGTACTTTTTTTTTTTTAAATAAAGCCCTGCTCACTTTAAGCTGCTGAGATGTCCACACAGGGCTCTTACCACCATCTATCAGAGTAAGATGCTGATTAAGTAAATAAGCATTTTCTAGATGACATAAAATCTTAAAATAAAACATCTGAAAGGCTTGAGGGACTGGTTATAAAAGAAATGGTTCGTATGACATGAAAGGCCTCACATAGAGGGGGAGATGCAGTGCTATTTCAGTGTGGGGATCACGGCACACCTGTTTAAATAGTCTCTCCTGGAAGGCATTTACAGTGTTGTACTCAACTGAACATGTGAAAAGTGAACAAAATAGTTGTGTCAAGAATGAATGAATGATCAAACACATATTATCACACTTGCCAATAATGCGATGGCTGGAAGTGCTTCTCTTGTGTCAGATGGTAGTAATGATGATGCTACTTGAAGCTGTTTTTCCTTCTGTTGCTTCTGCAACTTGCTTATTTCTGCAAATTTCTTCTGTTGTGCGTACCACTACATGGTTAAATGCCACTTTTACAAACTATAAATGTTTGAGCATATTCCCCGGGTGAGGAGCATCCTGAAGTTTGTGATACAGCTTCATGAAGGGATAGTTACATAGCTGAATTATTTAGAAGAGAGAACTTCAAATTGTTAAGCAAACTAACAGTGATTTCTTTTCCTCCCTGTCTGCCTGTCTTGTATTGTGGACAGCGAGCTAAACTTTTGTTGGGAGTAATAAAAAGAAAACAGGTCAGATATGAAACGAATGACACTTGTCAGCCTTGCTGTAAAATCAGCTGTTCCCCAGGACTGCAAAAATTTAGCCCACATTTTGTGACCCTATTGCCAGAATAATGCCCTTTCATAGAGTGGTGATTTGCCTTCTGAAAATGATCTGGGATGTAGTGGAAAAATGTGATATATAGTCTGTCATGCATTTTTGGCTGGAGCACACTGGAGTGCCAAAGCAATTTCCACCAATAACAGTAGTTTTTATAAAATCCTATGGGTGCAGAATAACTGATCAGTCAGCCTCTTATTTGTATACCAGAGACTGGACTGGCCAAATCTTTAGCTGTCATTTGAACCATCTCTATCTAAAACCCTTGATTGTAGTAAATTCAGCAAAATACGCATCAAACTATCTTTTGTTTTTCTATTATTTGTATGATTCTCCCTTTTATTTATTTGCAATAAGGAGAAAAATTGTCGCTAAATCAACATGCAAACTGCAGCCCCTGGTGCGGCAGTTATTCAACACGTGTTTTAAGCTGAAGGCATCATAATGTGATTCTGCCTGTGTATGTTTGCAATGTTATCATTATTGACAGAACTAAAGCTACCAAAGTCACACCCAAGCTGTAATACACCCACTCTTGATGTGGTAGGTGTACAATTCGGTTCAGTTTGATTTATATAGCGTCAAATCCCAACAGGAGTTTTCTCAGGACACTTCACATATAGAGCAGGTCAGGACCATGCTCTTTAATGTACAGAGGCCCAACAATTATCCCATGAGCAAGCACTTGGCAACAGTGGAAAGGAAAAACCTCCTTTTAACAGGCAGAAACCTTGAGCAGAACCATAGGAAAGGAAATGCGTAGGTGTGTGTGCACACGCTTGTACTTGCATACATAATGAGAACCGGAACAAGTTTTTGACATACAGAGTGAGGACATTTTTTAAGTGACAACACTTAGGCTGGTCCTCACTACTACTTCATAGTACTGTTTGAAGTTTCAGACTACGTTTTAAGACTTTGATTAGAATTATGTTCCTCATCTTTCTCCTTACCACAGGAGGATCCATTCAAAGTGAAGCCATCTGTGTTCAACAGTCAGCCGCAGGAGCTTCCCACTGACCCCTTCCACTCTGAAGACCCCTTCAAAACAGACCCATTCAAAGGTTATTATCCACGTTTACTTTCACTGTCCCCCTGTATTTTTCAGTGTTCCTCTTTCTCTTTGCCTCTGGATAATTGTTGTTCTCTCTTTCTTGACTCTCTTCTGTCATCCTCTCCTCTCCTTTCTCTTCACTGACTGTATTTACTGTTCTGTTTAGTTGTGTTAGTTTTCTTTCTTCTAGACAGCTGATATAGTTTTAAGCTTGAGTTGCTCTCTGACTGTCTGCTATGTCTTCCTTCTCTCTTCCTCTTTGTTTTTCTTCTTGCTCTTCCCTCTCTGCTGGATTGCTCTCGTGTAGGTGACCCTTTCCAAAATGACCCTTTTACAAAGCAGCCATCAGCATCCACAGGTATTTACTTTAGGAAAAGGAGCATGGTTTTATTGCCTTATGACCCAGTCACACCAGCATTTGAAATAGCAAAATACAGAAAAAAAATCAGTGTTTCAATTCAGTTGCTGGTATCATCCTATTCACTTGGGGGGGCAAAGTTAAAGTAGGAAGTTGACCTTGACTGGAATTGCATTGTCACAAATATATTGTTTATTGTATTCATGCGCACATTTTTCAAGACAGTAATGAAATGGAAACTGTTGCTCTTTTCAAATACTTCCAGATACCGTATAACCACCCATGATATGATAATGCTAGTAATGCTTAAGTTAAATCAATTTATTAACCTAGGAAAACTACCCCATTTTACGGTAAATGGACTGTATTTATGAAGCACCTTTTCTAGTCTGACAACTGCTCAAAGTGCTTTTTGCAACAAGTCTGCATTCACCCATTCACACACACATTGATCCGATAAGATCAACTTTATTAAGCCCCAGCTGGGGAAATTTGGCCATGATGGTGGCTAAGCCACCTCCTCATTACGAGCGTTAACCATTCATACACACTCACGTTGATGGTGAGTATGTGTGAATGGTTAACAGCATCAGGAGCAAATTGGGGTTCAGTATCTTGCCGGAGGACACTTTTACATGTGAACTGCCTAGGCCAGGGATCAAACTGCCGACCTTCTGTTAGGTGCTACAGCTGCCCCATTAGTGTGCTGAAAAACCCTCAACAGTACAATTTCCTGGTGAATGGTCTCTTAACCCTCAAATAACAGTCATACATATGTCACAAGCATGGCCTGTACCTGTGGTGGCAGCCTTGTCTTTTGTTGACATATGTGAGTGCTGTGTGCAACTGTGCCTTTTATCACACTTCCCTCTTCAGTAATATTATAGAGTTTCACTTCTCTGCTTAGTAAATGGGGATCAGTGATGGAAATCATCCTTTTGACACAGGGGTGAACCTTCTCCAGCTTAGAATGATCTAGAATTAGCTTACATCATACTAAGTTTTGTAACTGACTTCTGTGGTGCAGCAGTGAAACAAATTTTAGTGTTCAGAATTTCCATTTTAGGTTATATCACAGCAGCTGTTATCTCACTGGTTGCACATTGAAATATCATAGACAAAGTTGAGATGTACAGATCAAGCCGTTTCCAACGGCCTATGTCGAGCCCCTGCAAGGATTGACATCTTAACTCTCTCCTTAGGAAAACAATGACTGTCACTGCTGCTGATTAGCAGAAGCTATTTGAACTCATGTTTGTCAAACTGAGTCTGTCATTAGAAATTGCTGAGCAATCTGTTGCCTGGTTGATGAATGAAATGAAGCGTTTAAGAAACAGTACAGTGGAGACTTCTGGTTAGTGATCAATGGAGTAGGTCATTTTTTGGGGGGCTCCTGCAATAATCTCAAAAAACCCCAGTCTAGGCACACTGTTCTGATTTTTTTGGGGAAAGTGTTACCAAACAATTTAGTAACATTTGTGTGGTATTTTGGGATGTTCCGTTGGTTGTCGATCATTGTCACATGTGTGTGTTTTTTTTCTTTCTTTTGTTGGAGGGCTGGGAGGGGGCTTCGTCTTCATTCTTCTATAAAGTGCTTGATACATGGCTACAATTACTAACACTTCTGGGTTCCCACATATTGGCTCTTCTGTGAGGTTTGTGAGCTTGGAATATTAAAGGTATTGGGAGGCCTATCAAAATATTGAAAGTGTTAGTTCCTTTGAAATGACTAAAGCTGACCTTATATTCCAACAGGAAACCCACATGCCAACCAAGGATCAGTTCAGGTCAAATGTCAACTCTAAAGCCAGAGGGGTTTCCATTTTAATTTTTAAGTCAATTCAGTTCTCATCCTCCAACGTTATACCTGATAAAGATGCCAGATATTTGATTATTTCAGCGACACTGTCTCATGTTCATTTATTAGTTAATATTTATGCCCCCAATTTTCATAAGCCACACTTTATGAATAAGCTATTGGAATGACTTCCCTCTGTAAATAAAAATGTTCTTGTATATGGAGGAGACATAAACTGGAATCCGGGAACCTTATAAGTTTCTGATTTCATGTCTTCTTTCTTTTCACAGAAGCATCGGTTTTTCTCTCAGATCAGTTTTCTCACTGATGCGAAGCTAATTTCCAAAGTGTCCTCCATTAAATATCATCCTGTTTTTATTTCTGATCGTGCCCTCTTTCTTCAGATCAATAAATTTGTTTTAAATTCAATCTTAAACTTAACTCAACCTACTCTTCACATTTAAATATATCCTGTAAAGCCAAACTGGAGGCGCTCTCTGTTCATTCAACATCTTTAAATTAGATCAAAAGCTTGCCCCTCTTGCTGTCCCTCTCCCAGTTTGTTAAAACATCGTATAGATTTGCAGACCAAATTCGACGTGATCGCAGCCTCGGATGCAGATTGCGTTTCTAGGCTACCTCACGCATCATCCCACAGATGGAAGATTCTTCTGGCAATTTGCACACAGATGCTACGACCATTTACTCTAAGTCTCCACTCTTAAAATCTGGTACAAATTCAGAAGGTAGTTTAGATTTACTTCAGCATCAACTCTTGCTCCTTTACTGAGGAATCATTTATTTCAACCCTCGTTTACAGACTCCACATTTTTGATGTGGTATCCAAAATACCATATTCCAAAAGCTCAGTTGTCACAAATGTTTTCTAATATCACTGACTGCTGTGACAAATGCCATGCTTCACTCTGGAATCTAACCCATATCTTCTATATATAAATGCCCCCCCATATCGCCATATTTGGGTTTCTAGAAGACTATAACTGATAGTTCTCTAATCAATTGAATATTTAATCTTTTACTTCTTTACTGGCTAGACGCTATCTTCTCCTTCATTGGTAGTCTACTAGCGCTCCCTCCAGTACTCAGTGGCTCAGTGATTCGTGTCCTTTCTGATGCTAGAAAAGATTAAGTTTTCCTTGAGAGTTAATTCTGGAGTTCTTTCATGAATGGCATTCTTCAGCTCTCCACAGTCTTTGTCCCCTAATTGATGGGCCATATTTCTCAATAACAAAAAAGATGAAGCTGTCCATAATTCCTACTGCAGATCCTTTTGGAGGAGACCCTTTCAAAGAGACAGATCCATTCAAGGCTTCATCAGAAGACTTCTTCAAGAAGACCACAAAGTTGGATCCCTTCTCCACACCAGATCCCTTCAGTAAAAGTGCCACATTACCCTCCAAGGTACTTGTTGAAGAGGTGGTGCAGACTTTAAAATGATTGCTTAATATTTGGCTTTCACACTGTACTGCGTACTGTATAGCCTGTGGATGAGTGGCGGTGCCTTGTGTTTTGGTCCGTCATACTGTATATGGTCTTAATTCTCAACTCTTGCCATCTCTTGAGACTGTATGTGGTAGCACCTATTCTGCAGCTCACTGAAACATTAAAAACAAGGAAATAACAATGTGGGTAAATTCAGGCTGTGACATGAGTGAATTTACCATTAACAGGGTATTTCTTCTAATGCTTCTTGCAGCAAACCAGTCACTTCACAAGCAGTGACCCATTCTCTTCAAGCAACCCAAAACCCAAAGGATCAGGTCTGTCAATACTTTATTCCCCCACATCGACAGTGTCTGTGAACATTGTGTACTTTTTTTATTCAAAAATGAAAGAAATCTATCAGTCTTTGTTCTCCAATATCCATTTTTGTCATAAAACAGTCTTGCTCATTGATGAACAATGTTGCCAACAATGGCCTTGTATAACCACAGATATTGAACGATGGTGACTTTGGTATACCTTGGTACTACATCTCAAATCGACAAATTTCCAAACCCAGTTTTGATGTGAAATTAGTGTCAGTTTTTCATTGTCTTTCAGTCTGCCTCTGGCAGTGATGATTTAGTTGTGTTTGTGGTGGCATAACTCTTCAATGAATTCATGTCTGCTGTCAGTCATTGCACTGGACCTCTTTCAGTGAGCTGTTTGTTCTCTGCCACCCAAAAAAAAACTTTCATTTTCTCCAGGATATTAATGTAGTCCATACAAACACATGCACACTGTGGGTCAGCTTGAATGCCTCAGTGATTGGAGGAGCTAAATCCTGTCATGATAGGGGACTACTGTTTGCTCAGACTAAAGTTACCATGTTGGTTTGCCTTTCAAAACCATGGCAGGACAGCAAAGGTGTCACATTTGCTTACTTAGTGCTAAGCCATCATTTGCTCACATGTGTGGTGCTTCTACTTCAAATACAGGTTCATAACTTTCACACTGACTCTGGTAAGGCCTGGCATTTGTGGCATTTGAAAATGAAAATGTCCCATACTTGGGGGCTCTTTAATTGAAATTAGAATGATTATCTTATTTTGTACAATCTGTAAGCAGGCCTGTTGCTGCTGTGACCATTGTAACAAATGGATGCATTTTTAGTTATTGATTCTTTCATGGCCATCCATTTTCTTGCAACTAATAATGAGAAACCTTTTTATATACTAAAGCAAGAGCTAAATGTTCAACGTCACAATGTTAACATGCTGAGGTTTAGCAGATTTAGTGTTTACAATACTCATCTTAATTCAGTGTGTTACCATGCTGACATTTGCTAATTGCCACGAAACACAAACCACGGCTGAAGATGATGGTCATGCCATTAGTTTTGTAGGTATTTTACAGTATTTTTCTGGCATATTTTACAAATAGCATGTTGCTCTTTATAAGTACGGGTTAGCCTCCTCCCATTTGGTGAGATAGGTACTCCATCCCTCTCACATTTCTTGTTCTTTTTCTTGTTCCTCTTCTTGTTCTTCTTCTTTTTCTCCTCCTCGTTCTTTTTTTATTGGTGTGTGGCACTTGTGTGGATGACTCCTCATCAGTAGATATCCTACATACTGCCACATGCTGTACTGGAAAGGAATTTAGTAAATGCATCGCAAGGTGGTAATCCTATTTTTTACTTACCATGGAGTGACCATATAATTGTTGATGAAGTAACCAACCTACAGTAAGTTCTACTACTGTCCTAAGGTATAGGCTTTTATTATAACTGCACTGCAGGCGACATAAAAACGTTAAATACTTGAAGCAAATAAAATAGATTTGGTTTTACCAGAATGTAGCGAAAGCTTACTTACATCCTAGCATCAGCATATTCACAATCATCCGAGGACTGGTCCTACTGGTCACACCTCGTTATGATGACGTTTCATTAACCTCACCATACTGAATACTAAATAACTGAGTAATGATTTAAATGAGTTCACTAGTAGTTTATCACACCCAATAGGCTCCATTTTATCACAAAAATTAAATGATTTACCGTTAGGGTACAGCACAACCTATTCACCATATTGAACCTGAATTAGTCAGGTAAACAAATGGTGTCTCTGTAGAATAAAATTTTCTAAACCCAGTATGGTTTGTACAAAGAATATGCTGTTAATTTAAATAAACCACCAAGATGAAAATTTTTTGTCCTCAGAGGATTGTAATTGCCACCCTGCTCTTTCTCTCATTTTTATACAAGAAAACAACTCTCCTCTGCCTTAATGCCCTGGAAATGGAAAACAGGCTGACAAATCAAAGAGATCTTTAAAAAAACACAAGCTCAAATTAAAATTTTGTGTAAATAGTGGCAGACACTGTCTGACAGCAAATGATTCCACTCAATGCTTGTAGTACTGTAGTTAGTGGTGGGCTTGCATTCAATTGCATGGAATTGTAAGTTATCTGATATGTGTGCTCCTCCATGTATGTTCATCAGGTATGGCCTCAATGTTCCATGTATCTAAGTCAACCCACAACAAGTAGAGTGGTCTCAACAATACTGCACATTTTAAGTCAACTGGTAATTATTGTAACTTATTATAAATGTGCTTGTTATTCTAAAAATACTGTAACTGTTTTTTCAGACCTGTTTGGCACCTTGGATCCATTTGGCAGCAGTTCATTCAGCAGCAGTAACAACAGCTCTGCGGGATTTGCAGACTTCAGCCACATGTCGAAGCCCAGAGACCCATTTGAAGGCAGGGCCAGCTGGTTACCAGACTACCAGAAGGTACCAGAAGTCAAAACTCTTAACCTGATGGACATATTACGCAAACGTTTTATAATATTTGTGTAATACTTCATTATTCATACATAATAACACTTATTGTATATTAAATTGGTCCAATGTAGCACAGTTAATGAAAGTCTTACTTTTTAACCATGGAGAAACTGGTTTAAGAATATACATGTGAGTAATTTATCATTATTTTTTTGTGTGTGTTTGATACAAACTGATATATTGAACTGTTTCCTGGTGCCATCCTTTGTCACATTTACATTTATTTTTATTAAATAAGTTTAAATCACTCTCAGTCAGATATATCGAAATGACTGCTGAGGGCTCACTCTTTCTTTCCAGTCAGTATTTGTGGATGACCCATTCAGCAGGAAGAATGACATGCCAGCTCTGCCACCGAAGAAAAGTGTTCCCCCAAGACCCAAACCGCCTAGTGGTAAGTGTGTCACTACATAGGCTTTTTGGGGGTGGGAGGAGAATAAGAGGAGGGCAAACCAACACTGTGCAACAGATTTTTAGCGGTACCCATGTAGTCTATGGCTAATGATTTATGCATCGTGTATAAACTAATGAGGAGTTCCACTTTGACTGTCTCATTGTATTGGACTGTCCAGTAAAATAATGGTACCCAATTAGCTTGGAAAGTGCACAGACAACCCCATTATCATATTCTGATCTTTTCAGAAAGATGAATGATGAAAAAGTGTATGTGAGAACACACATTATCTCGCCAAAGTTAGTAGAACAGTGGTGAGCTTAAAAAGGAAGTGGGACTTTGGCTTTATTGAAAACCAAGATACACGATAGGTGGTTAGTGCGATTACCGCATCACCATCATGCCCATAATCACCATCCCTCCGAGTATCACAGGCATGATGAAGAATGGAGAAGAAGGAGATCTGTGTATGTGGTCACGGACCAGATCAGAAAAAGTGAAATAATGACTATAATGAGAAAAAATAGGGTGGAGAGAAAACAGTGACCTTGACCTTTTTGAATGGTGACTTGTATGTAGTATATAAGTAAGTTGTAGGCAGTGCTGAAATGCAGAAGCTGTTTTTCTGTAACCAGAGATAAGCTTTTTTCTCCAACGTAGAAAGCACAGTCTTAAACTTTGCTCTGATCTGTCAACAGGAAAGATTGTCTTTGTGGGTGCAGAGAAAATAAAAGGTTTTCGTATTTTGCCAAGCCACTGCTCTCACACACCGTTTAGTTTCTCAGTTCAAACACTTACTCTGCAGTGGCAACTAGTCGTGTGCACATGACACATGTCGTATTACATTTCACATACGTTCATGTTGACAGTAGTGAGTGTGTCAGTTTTTTAGATGTTTGTTTTTCTCAGTACTCCAGTGACTAAACTAGAAACATATTTCTCAAATGTCATGCAGCAACATGTTTTTATTGAACTCCATGTTGGTGTAGTTCAATACTGCTGAGGGCTCACTCTGTCTTTCCAGTCTAGAACATCCAAGTGCTGTCATGTATTTGAATTGTGCTGCACTTGTTTGTACTGTACTGTTTACTTGTTTGCTGTCATCTTCCTGGAGCTGTTTGACTTCCATTGTCTGTATATTTACACGTTTTACAGCTGTGAGCAGCACCTCCATTCCTTTAGTGTATTGCATTGTGGGACAGTGGTACATCAAGGGTAAACCGAAAAATCAAGTGTGAACACAGTGAAATCCAGCCTAAAATTAGATTAGTAGTGGTATAGAATTTGGACACAGCTCAAGAAACATTGTCTCACTTCCCACTTTAGTGCCCCTGACACATGAGCTTTAGTGTCTTTGTTTGGCTCCAACTGCTGGCCCACATAAGTGATTCATAGATAAGATTAATTTTGGATTTGATGTTCAAAAATGTGTTCCTTTCCATAGTGCTTTATGAATGTCATGTTATGGATGTTACGATCAGTAATGATGTGTTTGGCAAAAGGTCTTTAGGGGACAGCACAACACTGTCCCTTGGGAGTTGGTCCTCACAGTGTGAACCACAGTTACCCAGAATGCCCTTCTCTGTTTCAGTCTAAACTGTGGCCAAATTTGCAGCTATTACACTATCCCACACACTTGCTGACTCAGTGGTTGTAGAAGGGAACTAGAGACAAGTGTGTTACAGCTTTCCATTTGTCAGTCAGGCTCATTCCCATCATTCACTCTGCAAACGACAAATGGCTAAACTTCACATTAATATTCTCAATGTTTTTTGTAGATTTTATATTGTGATTGTTTACAAACCGCTGCTCAGATGCTTGTGTGTAGGTACACATGAAGGTGATGTTGTAAGAGCAGGATGTGGTTTGCTTGCCCTGTTGTTTGCAGACACACCCTAACGTGCTTCCTCTCTCTTCCCTTAATGTGTGTGTGTGAGTGGTTCAGAGAAGGTCAGGCTGCAGTCTGTTTGTAGTGGGTGAATGCCAGCATTGTTACCATTGTTGCAGTCGTCTTCCTCTTCATTTATTAAATTTAGTGTTGTTAATTTAGTGTCTTTCTCTTTTCTATCTTACTCTTCTTTGTAGGCACACACAAACACACACACACACACACACACACACACACACACATTCATCCTTGCATGCATCTTCTATCACCTTGGTGTTAATGAGGCAGGTCTTCAATGACATTACTGCGAATACACTGCTATAGTTGAGGGCACATTGCTGTTTTTCAGTCGGTTAAATACACTCAATGTACAATCCTGTGGAAGACATCAAAATTAGATGGCACTAATGTAGTAGATTATTTTAGAGCAGGGTGGAGCTCCTGATTGTGGTTTCTCAAGTGTGAGTGCGTGTGTGTGTGTGGGTGTGTGTGTACAGTTTACTGAAAGAGGAAAAAACTGATTGCCAGGCATGCAGTTTTGCTCAGCGAGGAGTGTGAAATGAACTGCTCACCCCAATCAGCCGAGTTATCTGGGTAATAGGACTAAATGCGTATGTGTATGTTGTATGACGACGGTTTGACTGGTCCTGTGGTTTAACACCTATACAAGCAACATGGTGTAGTCTTAACGTTCCCACGATCCTCTGCCAGGCCCTGCTTCAAGTCCTGTTAGTAACAGAAACGTTACTATGATTACTGTTTAGTTACATTTTTTGCTTACGTACAGATCCACTTGACAGATGTTACTCATGTTCATGAGCCTGATAAACAAGGATTTTGAAATGACGTAGGGGAGTCTTAAATGCAGTGTAAAAGATCTCAAAATGTAACAAATTAAATTCAAGTGAAGAAAAAAGCCAGGTAGTTGACTTTTAGTTGAGGTCATTTGCACACATACAGATACCAAGCTCAAGAATAAACATTCAAAATGTTTTGTTATTTTTAACATATATGTAAGCATATTATTCATTTGATCATCAGTTAATTGTTAAAGTCAAATCATTTTTCAAGCAAAAAGATAGAAAAGGAGACCAAAATGTAAAAAAAAAAAAATCAACAGATGATTAAATGAATCATTAATTGCAGCCCTAGTTTTACATGCATACATCCTGATTTTGACAACTTATGTGTGTTAAATAGATTCTGTTAAAAAATAAAAGGCTATTTAACATTTACTGAAGCACCTTGTAAATGAACTGGTAATGTCACCCTGAGTCACCACTATTCTTCAAGGTCAAGCATGAACTTCCTCACTCGAGCTAGTTTCTCTAGTTTTACTTATTACAAGTTGCTTTGCTGCTGTGAAGTTGTTTTCTATACAATATAGCTTTGATGAATCTATGTGAACATGAATGTGTGTGGTCTATGAACATGAGTAACCTCTGTCTCTTTGTCTTGTTGGTAAATTGGTGAACCGACAGTTGGTAATGTGGGCAGAAACCCGACCAAATGATTTCCCAGGGGACTGTTGAGAATGGCTCTTCGGTTAAGGGTTATCACTTTTGATTTGGGCTGTTTTCTGTTACTGTTCTGTCCTATACCAGCTGTTTTTATATATCCCCTTTGTCAGAAGGATGGGGCACTGCATGTGAGAAGTTAGAGAAAGATTTGTGTTGGGACTCAATATGAATTGTTTTTGTGTCGCGGGTGGGGATGAAACTGTTGTGGCTTTCAAAAGCTAGTAGCTGTCTTTGAGGTGACACCGGAGGTGAAGCAGGGCGTGGGCAGAACTATGAGAATGAATGTTTTTTTTTTTTCAGGCTTCTGATTGGCCAGCGTGGCTTTAGGGTTATTATTGGAAAAGACCATTAATCTTGATGTGGTCTTGACAGCACTTGGACTATATTTATTTATTTTTGAGAACAAAGGAGGAAAAACCCTGTTCTGGACATGAGATACTATTTTTTAGTAAGCAAGCATTTTATTGGAATGATAGAAAAATATATAAACTTCCCAATGATGTGAAAATCGTCCCGAAAAAAGAACTCTCTTCTCTGTGATGTGATGTTTACCTCTTTCTTTTATGTCTTCAGGTAAGAGTACACCAGTGAGCATGTCTGGAACAGTTGACCCTTCCAAACCATGTGACCCCTTCCAGCCATTCGGCAGTGATGCCATCGACCCTTTTCAGAGTAAAAAGGGCCCAGGAGACCCCTTCAGCGGCAAAGACCCTTTCGCACCATCTTCAGCATCAAGTAAAACCCCTAAAGTCTCTACCTTGGGTTTTGCAGACTTCAGTTCTGTAAGTTGAGATGGTGATACTGTTTAACTGTCAGTGTCTAGACCAGGCCACACAACTCTGCATAGATACCAGTAGTGGCTAGATTGAAGCTTTCTCAGCATTGGCAGAGATTTGAGATTTTTCATGGGCGCAACCCACAAACTCAGCTCTGCTGCTCATCCCACAAACGCATGTTCCTTACACACGTGATTTATTGCCAAGTAGCATTGTTACAAAGAAATAATGTACCAAACACAAATTTCCTTACTTTTGTGATGTACAGCAATATTACAAAATCTTGCAAATTATTGTAATAGCATTAATACTGCGATATTGATTTTAGCCACACCATCCAGCCCCGTGTCCAATGCAGTAAGCATTGTCCAATTCCGTATTCATAACACAACACCAGAAATTAATGTCATCTGTCACTGTTAAAGTTTAAAGTAGTATGATAGAATACAGTAAGCTTCCAGACTGGAGTGCACTGATCTACAGTATGTGTGGAATGATTAGTCAGTTAACGAGGCAGGACAGCACACAACTAAAGCCTCTTCACTCTATGCTTTAGATTTTTTGTTGCAGTCCAGTCTAACCTTTGTTAATAGCTTCTCTCTTAATAACATTCTGCTGTTTCACATTCTAAAATACCCATCACAGTACTTATTCAGGGAATACTTGTAATTGCAATTGTAGTATTAAAGGAGTAGGTCAACGTTTTAAAAAATATGCTCAATCACTTTCTTTGCAAGTGTGAGATGTTAAGACTGATGTCAGTCTCATGCCTGTGTGTTAAATACAAAGCTGGAGTCAATCCTGGAAGCTGGGGGAAACCGCTAGCCTGACTCTGTCCAAAGTTCAAAAACACATCTACTGGCACACCTAGGCACACCAACCATCTGCTCTCTGAAGCTCACTTATTAACATGCTGTATCTCGTTTGTTGAATTCATATGCAAAGGTGATCATTTGTGGTTTTAGGGGAAGTTATCTGGAACTGCTTCTAAACTAACAACAACCTCGTGCAGGTTTTCCTGGAGCTGTCTTGTTTCAGTGCTAATCGACCAAATCTGATGACCTGCGCTACAGCCAGAGATGCTTTACAAATGTACCAGGCAGATAGATAAAGTGTTGTTCATTAAGAAAAAGAAGATATGGTTTCACCCCCACTAAAATGTTCACCTTTACATGTCTGTGTGTGTATGAATCGAACAGGATCGATCATGTTAGCAGTTCACTCTCCTTCAAGTCTTTTTGGAAAGCTAGTTTGACCATGTCCTGACTCCGGCTTTGTGCTTAACGCACGACAACTATATATGTACTGTATTTTTTATAGTTTATAACTGTATCCAAGTATCAGAAGAGCTCACTTTAAGTGCTACAGACAAAATAATGTGATTGGTAATGAGAGGGAAACTAGACTAAACTATGACACAACATTTGACCCCACTTTAACGATTACAGTTTGTTCGTTTTGTAGGTTGCAGAGTGGTGCTGCAATGTGACTTAAAGTACAGGAAAAGGTGTCAGCCGTTTACTGTATGTGGTTTGATTGTTTTGGCAGGAAGCATAGCATCAGTTTGTGTCCCCGGACTTTCACAGAGCCTGAGGGCTAATGCTAGCAGTGTGTTCACATGATCATGACAGTCTGAACTCGTAGACCTCTGAGAGTGCACAAATGGAAACACAAACCTGCTGTAACCCATGAGCAAATAACTACAGGACCTCACGCTAAACCCTCAGATAATCATAAAATACTGTCCATTTTGCATGTCAGTCAGACAGATAATCACATTTTAGGTAGATTACTGTTTTCTGAACTAGGGAATTATGCTTCTGGCTGGTCCCACTCAGTTCAACTTCTAGCCAGATTAATTCATCTAGCATGATATATAGCAGTATCACTACTCAGCTCTCAGCTCTTGAGTCTGTCTACCCTGTATGACTTTGCTGTGTTCATTTCCTACTATGTTCACCATCTGCCTGGCTGTTGATTAGCCTTATATTTGCTCTCTTTTTCTTGTTTTGCATGTTTTTGTCTTATTATGTTACTGTAGTTTTGCCTTTTCTCATCATTCTCAAGCATCCTTCCACTTGTTTTTATTCTGCAACGTGGCAAGAGCTTAGGAGACTGTTTCACCATCTGTTTGCCTGGGTATAAATGAAATCATTATTTAGAAAGATGAATTAGCTGGACTTGCTTACTAACTCATGGCCTTTAACAGCCAAATTTCTTCCTAATGTGCTTCCAATGGAAGTGATGTGGGACAAAAAATGTGAACTTATCCTTCAAAATTCTTTCATTTAACTTGCTAAAATTAGACAAAATAACATGGCTTGTATCTTATATGGCACATCATATTTAGACTTCATCTTTTTCTCAGTTTTTTTGAACTGTCCAACCTTCTAGGAGTAACAGGAAATAGACTCTTCAGGGATAAAACCATAATTTAATCTAGGTTTCAGTCATGTGGTCTGAGCACCATCGATTGTCATGATGCAGTAGTTTAACAAGGCCCTGCCTGGTTAAAGGGGGACTTATTGTTGAATGCACAGATTTACTAGGATTGATCATTTGAAAGCTCTTGATTCATGCTGCAGTTTGATGATTTCATTACTCAGACACAATGGATTTGCTCTTCTTTTTTACCTCTCACTCTCTGCATGCTGCAGCTGCTCTGTCCTTTAGTTCTCAGTGTGTTCAGTGTTTGTTTCTACTTGAAGGGATTCACTGACAGTTCTGTTTCACCACAGTCCATTTGTCTCTCCTGTGGCGCTTATTGGCAAGAAGTGTCTGCTTCAACTTCACTAGTTTGTTAACGTTGTAAGAATTCACAATTTGCTTCGATTAACAATAATGAGCCTGTAGTTTGAAGCTAGTAGAATCACTTGGGCTCGATAAGAAATACTAACAAGTTGTTAAAGACAAACGGTTAAGACAGTGTTTCAAAGAGGGTGGGACAGAAACTCTACAGGTATCCCTTTACTGTGTCTGTGTGCTGTACGGTGATGTCCTATCAACTAGTCTAGATCTGAGTTCAGGGATTTCTGGTTTATAACTTCTCTGTTCTGTAATCCACCTCTCTGACAGGACCTGAAAAAGTCAAGGTAAGAGATTGAACACTTTGAAATTCAGATAAAATGGCAATTTGGCAATGATAGCAAAATTATGTTAATGACCATCACAGCAGTGTATTTTAGATGTATGTCGAAGTATCATGTGTTGCTGAAAAAGAAAATTATGTTTAAGGTGTGCATTATGAAATGTAAAATTTATGACTATTTGAGTTTTCTGTGAAGATTCTCAGTCATCCAGGCAATGATTATCCAAGGAGGGTTGAATCAAGGGCAAGTGGAACTGACTGTAGAAACTTGAAAATGTTTCACCTCTCATCATCTCTGTGGGGACCCCACAGAAGTTAAATACCAAAGATTTCCCATCATTTAGAACGAAGGAGCCCCTTAGATGAGAGGCAAAACATTTTCAAGTTTCTACAACCAAGTCCAGTTGCTCTTGATTCATCCTTCATCTGCCTTGGACAACACAAATAAGATTATCAGTAACTGTAGGCTCAAATTCTAACATCAGTGGAGGATGCATGTTGCATTTCTATCAAATAATTATTTCTCTCTTCCCTGCTTTTCCAAGTGGAAATTGCAGTGACAAGTATTGTTTTTTACCACTACTTTGTTAAACTGACCATAAGATTTTCAATCTATTAGAATCTATGAATATCTAACTGTTTATTTAATTTAAAGTCTACGAAAAAATATCTATTCATTTCCTTCAAATCCTACTGTTTATTCCCACGTAACAGTAAAAAAACCAAAGAGGAAGACTGTAAAGAAGTGACACAAAAACAAGTATTAGCAATATGTCAAGTCTAAAATGCAATTCTGAAGCTGAATAGATATGTGAAATCCATGCCTGTCCGTCCTGACCATGCTGCGTGTCTAGCCCTTCCAGACTTCCAGCTTGTTACATGAATGTTCTGGCAATTTTACATGTTGATCTCATGAATAAGCTCCCAAGTCACTGAACTGTAAAAGCCATGGCAGCAGTCTGGTCCAAAGTTGTTCAGATAATTATTTTAATAATAATGATAATAATAACAGTAAACTTATTTATTACAACAAAAAAGAATCACATGTAGCAAGTGAGAGCTTCACATAGAAAAGACAGACTGGACGTAAAAACAGGAATATAAATTAGTGCAGAAGTGTGAAGCAAAGCACAAAACTTTCAGACCTGTATCAGGAAGTCATAGCTAGTTAAAAAAAAAAAAAAGTGAAGCCATAAGTTTTAGCTTTCTTTTCAAATATTTGGTGAGCTGCTTCTCTGATATCTGTAGGCAGTCTGTTCCAGAGCTTTGGGCTGTAATGGACCAAGACTGCATCCCTGACTGGAAACCTCCAACAAACCAGCAGCAGATGATCACAGTGTCCTTGAAGGCACATAATAAACAACAGAGTTAGCAATGTAGCCTTGTCCTTTTCCATTAAGGGCTTTGTATACAAGAAGGAGGACCTTAAAAACAATTCCTTAGATCAGTCTTCAGAATGGGATTTCTTCAATTTTTCCACTCTAACAGATTTTCAACTTTATCCATGCCAACTACGCAAGTACACTATGAAATGCTTACATACAGCATGTGTGACCAATGTGAAGTAAGATAGTTACGAGTACAGCCCAACCCATACTGGATTTTATAAGGCCAGTGCTGCAATATTTGACTGTTAAAAAAAAATGATGAACATTTTGAAAGAAACATGTAATGTAAACATCCAGTTTAAATAAGAACCCCTTGATTTTTATTTATTTCTGTATACTTATTGGCCAACATTCGCTGTCATTTTGATCAAGCTCTAGTACAGTCATTCAACAACAAATGAAGATTTAAAATCCAGCGGTTGATATCATTGTTTTCCAATTCACTGCAGTTCTCATCATTATGGTAAGAGGTTAGGTGACATTTTATTTGAATAAAGCCATAACAGACATTTATGTAACAGAGACCCGCATTTAAAAATCTGATAAGACATCAGGTTTGATAGATAAAGCCAGCAATGCTACATATTGTAGGTCTTTAAAAGACAGTTTCTCTCTGTCTCTGTCTCTGTCTCTTTGTCTCTGTCTGTCTCTCTCTGTCTGTCTGTCTCTCTGTCTCTGTCTCTCTCTCTTTGTCTGTCTCTCTCTCTCTCTGTCTGTCTCTCTCTCTCTCTCTCTGTCTGTCTGTCTCTCTCTCTGTCTGTCTCTCTCTCTCTCTCTCTCTCTCTCTCTCTGTCTGACTCTCTCTCTCTGTAGTTTGGGAATGAGGCTCAGCAGTTGGAGTGGGCTAAGAGAGAGAGTGAGCGAGCAGAGCGTGAGCGACTGAAGAGGCTTAGACAGCAGGAGCAGGAAGACCTGGAGCTGGCCATTGCCCTCAGCAAGGCTGAGATGTCCAACGCATGACCTGGAACCCCCACCACATACAGATACACACACAGCAGGTAGACAAGCTAACATGCAGGCAAACATGACTGACATCTAATTATTCAGATACAAAGCACATCACTGAACTAACTCTCAAGTGTTGGCATAAACTCTGTCCTCACACAGACACACACACGTAGGACCTACACCACCACTATTTACATTCCCCTACACTCAGTAACTCTGTCTGGACACTGATTCTGCTTTAAAAAACAAGACAACAATTCTGAGGGCCGAGAACTCATCACTGCAAAACTCACTGACAGAGAACTGAAGGATGAAGAAGGAGTGGAGAAGGAGGAGGCAAGAGGGGCTTGATGGAAACAAACGGATGCACTGTGCACATGCACTATAGTGGCTGGACAGTAACAAGCTGGATCCATTCACTGGACATAGCAGACAAGCTGACCATTGCTGATGGAACACCGCAGCATTTTGAATTGCAGTGTCCTGTTTTTCTTTTCCAGCTTCACTCACAGTCAGTGGCATGTTCAGATTTTTTGACTCGGGTCATCCAAGTGGGGCACTGACTTGTGCAGGGTTAGCAGGAAGTACTTGCATGCACACACACACACACACGTTGAAACGGCATTAATTTACCATTTCTCATGTGTACTTTTATAACTAGCATTACAGTATCTCACAGTTTCTTACATTCCTGTGTTTAAAATTTGTATTTAAAAGATATACACTGTCATCAGTCACAACGCAGGGGAGTTGCACCATACAAATATACTATAAGGCTTCATTATTTTATCCTTTAAGATCAAGAAGACCTTTACCTTTTAAGTTAACAAAAAAAACAACATACGTTTGAAAGTACTGGTCAAACAGTTGGTTTGAACTAAGGTCCCACCTTCCACTGGGTGACAGCCAGTCATACTTGAGAATTATAGCATGGCACTTTGGGAGGCCTGTCAGATTTCAGCGGTGGTCAGTGCCACCACAGACTACCCACCTGGACATGCCCCTGCTCATAGTGAGGGGAAGTGAGCAATGCTGACTTGGTAACATTTCTCAGTTCTAACAAGCAGCATTGAAGAAAAATAACAGTACAATTCAAACTGCTAAGGTATTTCTTTAAAGGGATGTTTTCCTCATATATAGGGATGACATGATATATCATTGCGCTACTGATCGTATAGACTGTGTCAGTATTTAGTGTTGAGATGTTCTGCTGATAAGAAAATGCTACAGAGTGAGTGTTAAATAAGTATTTGTTTATAGAGAAGACTGGATTGAATTTATTATTTTCTTTAAGGAAATACTGTCACAGACCTAGACTCAGATAAGAAGTGGGGAGGTCAATATTAGTTGAGTTTTTTCACTCGTACTGGAGACTTTTTTCCTCTGCTTTGTGCAAAGCTGGCTGTACAGAAATGTAATTAATATTGATCTTCTCATCTGATTCTGGGTGAGTTGAAGCATGTTTCCACAAATATCAGTTTTCCTTTTCATTTTATAGCGCATCTACCGTTAAATCAGAGACTTTCAGCTGCAGTCCAGACAGGGCTGGATTATCAACCAGGCAACTCAGAGATCCACAGGTGGCCCCAAGGCTCCTGGTTCACAGTGTGGCCCTTAGTTTGTGGTCATATTTTTCATTGCTAATTTCTTTAGGAATATGCTATACCACTGAAGCACAATATAAACTGAAATGATGAGGGTCTCAAGGCACTGCTTGCATTATAACCTATTCATCAAGTCCTGTGTCCTTAAAACTTAACCCCCCCACTTTGTGACATGACCTTTCTGATGTAAATTTATTCTTTCCAAGCCCAACACCAGTAATGTCGCTGTGACATCATCGGGTGATTTTCTCAGACTTCTGTCTCTTCCAGAGCCACAGAAGATCATCCAACTTCCCAGCTCCTGTTTACAGGCTTAGTAGTGCTGATGTGTAAACTGATCTTTATATATAACTTTATTTATATTATAACTTTATTATTTGGTTATATTGTATTTGTGTGGTGCGTATTCCTAAATAAATGTGTGCTTAATGAAATTATCACAAACTAATACTAAGTACTAATTAATATACATAATGTACACAGAGTGGGAGAAAGGGGGAGTCAGTAGGGGCCTGCTTTTTGCCCTGAGGACCCCTAGATTAGACACTCCTGTTCTCTGGGTCAGTGGCTCCTCGTGAAAAAGAAAACTTAGAACCAACATTATTAGGATATGTTCGCATTTCACTCGTCACATTATTGAAGGAGGGGAAAAGCAACTGCTCTTCAGCTGCATTATAAGATACACTGATGAAGATCCATTACCCTGGTTCCTTCTAATGTGACAAGTACCTGACAAATGAAAATGATAGTTTCACATGTGAACATATCCTGTGGAGTGACAGTAACAAATTGTACAGATATATTTTCTTTGTCATGAGTGTGAGGTCGTACTGTGGAGAGTTAGTTATGATGACCTGCGGTACTCTCTCTCCCAGTGTCCAGTGTATATAGATAGACAGAGCTAACTTTGCCTCCTCTCGACAGCTGTGCTCTGATCCTAATGCTGTGATGCCACACCACATCCATCAAATGAAAGGCAAGATGAGGGAATTCATTTTTCTACATTTGACTTGTTTTATTTTTAGAGAGCAATAGTTTTAACAGTCTTGATTTCATGCGCTGGTTATTTTTATTTTTATTTTGTCATGTTTTGTTTTAAAAGAACAACCAAATGGATGTAGTTGTTTTGTGATTGAGTTCAGTCACTCCAGTGTGCTACAGACCAGTAAGCACAGGCTGCGGAGTGTTTGGAAAGGTTTGGAACTGGCTGAAATCAGGTGTCATTAGGCTAGAAATCGTGCTGTCTGTTGTGTCATAGTGTGCTGTCCCAACATGGGTTTAACCACTGACCTTGTTTTATATGAGTTGTCCCTTTTACTTGAAGTGGTGACTGATGTTTGAGTGAAACAGACTGAAATCAACTCGAGTTTGATCTCACCTGGACTTAAAGGCAGAACAGATTCTGCTGAACTCTTTTTCTGAAGGCTTTCTGTTACACTCAGACCCCTCTGTTGTCTTTTCAAATATCATGTTGTGTCTTTTATATGTGAGTTTGAATTCTGTGCATGTCCATGACCAGTCATATACTTCAGTGTTTTGCCACATGCATGCTCTGCAGTAGGATTCTGCTCAGAGCACATACACTTTGTTCTGCTGAACTTTTTTCTCATGACTGTAACTTGGTAATCATGGTGAAAAAGAAATCTTACAATTGGCTTAGTTGAAGCAAAGCTTGATTACATTGTTAGCGTTCCTTAATGAGACCAGTTGTAACCACTAAGAGTACTTTGGTCTCTGGACCGTTTTATGGTGTATTACAGTGCTGGATGTCTTCTGATAGAACTCAAACCTTTCATTCACTCTGACTCTGTTCATTAAATTTGTTACAGGAACCATTTTGAAAAAAAAAAAGCTCCTCTTCCCAACCTGTAAGGCAGAAAGGCAGGTACATAAGAACAAAAAGGTGATTTTGTAAAACCATTGAAGGTGCAGGATTTCACGAGTGAAATGGTGTGTTATGGATAGATTTGATTTTGTTGCTGATTGTTTGCATTGACAAACATTTTAATTATTTTACACCTGCTCATTCGTTGTATCTGGCCTTAAATGTTGCTAAATTGTTGAGTTTATATTTTCAACTTTCTTCCCATACCAAATATTCTGAATGCTTATTTTACTGAAATGTTGAGGAGCCATCAGATATCCATCCACAAGTGTAATACATAATATAATGGTTCTGGATCAGGGCTAGGTCTTTGTAAGGTGCCAACAAGATGCATCTGGGATGAAAGTCCAGAACAAACAAAATACTTTTTAATAATATAATTGCACAGACACATTGTGATGAAAAATACTTTGTATCTACTAAGGTGGTCTTGGTGTTTGGTCACAGCAGCCTCTGATGAAGGCATTGCACTGACTGGTACAACAAGATGACCTCATGTTAATTAGTTTGGTTGCTTCTCCAGTCACCACATTGAACAAGGTGATGGTAATGAGAGGGTCAGTAGCATGACTGAAATGTCGAACAACTTTTCCCCACCAAGTATTATATGTGTGTGTGGAACTGGCTTTTTGGGGCTAAAAATGCTTAAAAAAAAATTCTGTGTAATGTGAAATCATCCAAATTGGACAGAAATGCTGGAGTTAAAGTTGATGTGCAGCCACTGATTCTACCACATAGAGATATGAACTGCCTCTCCCTGCCATTTTTGTCTTGTTTACATATCGTGAATATTTACTTTGCTGTAGCTGTCACAAACTGTGTACCTGCAGGGGAGCAGTGTCCCTGGGATGAGCTTCTCTAAGCTGTACATAACATAACACCTCCTGAAGTGCTTCCATCTACCTCTGAGCCATTAAAACCACGTTGAACCTTTGCCATGCTCCTGTCACATGGTAGTGAAAATATTAACTTGTGAGGTACTTCATCTGTTCGTCTGTTTTCATTCCTCATTGAAACCGAAGGGTGTTGTTAGCTGCTAACAAGCTAGCTTGTTGTCAGCTGTTACCTGCTCGTTTTAATAAGGAATGCCAACACGAAACACTTTGCTAACAAGGTATTTTAAGTTATGTTAGTGCCACCTGAAGTATAAGACTGCTGTTATTCTATGTGTTCCATTTTCAACAAATCCCCTGAAAATACCAACACCACCATGTTAGCCTCTCACTTTCCAACTCCCCTGTTCTATTCTGGTTTTGTTCCTATTGAACATGTGAATCTTTCAAAGAAAAGTCACAAAAATACGTTGGAATTATAATGTATTTTTAATAGTAATTTGTTGTATCCTAAAACACCTAGGCACTGTAGTTTTAGTGTTATGGTAATGCTAATGTTGACATTACATTACGTAACATGCTGCTAACTGCCAGCTAACAAGCTAGTTTGTTGCCGGCTAGTAACCATTAGTTTAATATGGAATGCCATTGCTAACAAAGTAATTTCCAGTTAAGTAAAGTTCCACCAACTTGTTCAGAATAATGTGGCATCCTGCACAACAAAAAGGAAACAACTATTCAAGTGTCCAAGTGTCCCTTTCAGTTTGGTCTCAGGGTGTCTGTGTTTTAATCACAGCCAAACGCGGGAACAGATGTGTCATGTAGAACAGGTCTGAGTGTCACAGGATGCAGTGGGGTCGTCTGCTCTGGGAGGAGATTTTGGGTACCCTGTGTTACTTTAAAGAGCAAGTTACAATATTACAAACCTGACCAGATATGTGATGCTAAGTGCTGCTACGGACACGTTTCAGTCAGTATGAAGAAGTCTTGACACTGGATGCCCAGCCTCCTGTGAACTGTGACCCTCTGTCTGTCCTTCATGTGTTTCTGTCCACCTCCCTCTTGATTCCCAGCCCATTTGTTGTGTATTGCTTTGTGAGCTCCAGACCAGTACCATCATTCATACTGTATTTGTCATCTGATATCTCCATTGTGCAATAGATAATGTTTATTTTTATTGTTGTTTTGCGTATCCTGTGAAACTAGTGTAATGTTTTTGATGTGTAGCGTATGTTTTTAATATGATTATTTATGCACCTGCAACCACCCACTCCTCTGTCCTGACTTTGTAGAGGAAGTTCATTCTTTGATTTCATTTCACCAGCTGCACAATCTACTAAACTTTCTCTCCAAAATGCTTTTGATCTATTTCAGGGAAAGAAAATGGTAAGACAATGTTCATTACTCCAAATTTGTAATAATCAGAAATGTTAGCAATTGGAAATTAAATCTTTATAGGGTGACAGCTGGAAAATATCAAGATTGTCTGAGTTTTAATATTCATTTTATTTCTCTCTCAAAATGATGGATATTTCAGTTACTGTACTGACATACTGATGCTTAATTGTAAGAAGCCATGTTGGCGAAATAATCTGAGCTGTCTTTATTAAGATGCATACAATGTGTATACAGTCTGTACAGTATCATGTCTGTTATATTTGTCCTATAAAAAATGAAGACAAAGAAGAAAAAGTAAACTTGATTAGGGACCATTTGGAGGATGGCTTACAGTTACACTAATAGCTGAGGAGAGAGCAGACGCTGGTTTATTTTGAACAGTGTTCCTCTCGACATGGTCTGTACTGTTTACTAAAATAAACATTTCAGTTTAAATGAGAATGGACTGCTGCTTGATTTGTTACCACTGACAGCTTTAAGACAAGACAATCACATCAGTAGAGCTCAACTGGAAAGAGACAGGAAAGACAGTTGCACTAATTTGATATTGCACGTCCATACAGTCGTTGGACAGTGACCAGTAAAGTGACATTAACATTATGTGTGAAATTGGTGGAGTTCCCCGTTAAACAGCCCAATGGGCCTCTCAAACTGTAACAGTACTTCTGTGTCACAGTAGGAAAAGCACAACTAGTAACTAGTGATGATGAGGGCTGAATTCCATTTAGCGGCAAGTGTCCGACAAAGTATTTACATCGCTGCAACAACACAACTTCACCTCAAATACACAGAAGCCAAACATAGCAGTGTTTGTTAGAGCGAGGTGTTGGTCAGTATCCGAGGCTGGTTCCTGTAAGTAGTTAGTGTGTCCCACAGTTACCTGTTCTGCTGTGGTCCATCCTGTCCCTCTCAAATCTAAGACACTCTGAAAACATTTGTTCTTTTTGCTCTGACCAGTTTCTTCTTGTGGTTTTGCTCCACAAAGCTACCCAGCTGGTTTCCTACCTTCCCAAATAGTACACATTGTAAAAAGTTCAAACAGTTTACTGAAGATTGTGTTTAGTTGTGAAAACCAAGGCTGTAATAATTGAGTCTGAGCCCGGTCTAGAGTTCAGTGTGGAGACGTTTTCCTCGTAATGGTGGGCTTGTCTCTGCTTCAGCGAGTTTCTCCTATTACAGTCTTTGTAACAGTCTCAATAGAATCCAGTGGTGTTTTTTTTTTTTGTTTTTCCTGCCCTGCATGAAACCATAGACCAGCATGTAGGCAGTCATCCTCATCTCAATGTGACCTTGGTCACGGCACTGATGAAACTACACTAAAACTACTGTTCACCACACATTTAAAGGATCATTCCAGTTTGTAACAACTTGGGTCTGTTTTTCATAGTTTTGGTCATCATTTCTAGGAATGTACCCCCCCCCCCCAAAAAAAAAAAAAAAAAAAAAAAATAGTGAGGACAGGATCTAGATGTCCTCATTGATGGCCACAGGCTTAGCTGTGGCAGTGTCACTGTGTTCACAGTTCTTTGCAATTACTGAGATGATTACAGTGTTTTCATAGCCAATAGACATGACTTGAAAAAAAAACAAAACGAGTAACACCCACTTTGTCTTCCTTTTACATGTAATAAGACAAACTGCACAGACGTAGTTCTCTTACAGACTCTGAAGCAGACAAGACCTTGCAGAGAGCTTAAACACAAGCTGCTGTAACAACCCATCGCTCCCAGACGTCCACGGTGTGCAGTGAATTACACTCAGCCGTATTTCAGCGATACAGCTGCGTCTGTAATGAATGCTGTGCAAACACAGCAGCCATTTCTGGACATATTAGCTGAAACCCAAGCAATCTGCTATGTTAGCGAATGCTAACTGTCTCCGTATGGAATAACAGGAAATTCCTTGCTAGGTTTGTGAGTACCCTATGGTAATGGAGAGGAGGAAATGAAAAGCCTATTGGCTTTTAACTGGGAATGTGGGTCAGAGAGAGACATGGAGAATACATGTTTTTTTGTCCTCACAATAGTTAGAATATCTTTCTGCTCATTCTATCCTCTGCAAGTGCTTTCAGCCTCATCAGCACTGCTACACTTTACTGCTCCACCATCACCATTTCAACCTGAAAACACACATACTTTTAGTTAGGGGGGGGGGGGTTAGTGATATCCCTTAGAGCCAGAGGACCACAAATGTACACACACATGGTTTCAAATAATGCCAGCTGCAGAGCAACATGTCTGTCAGTATCGGCTACCAGCATTAGTGTGACTTCTCCTTCTATTCAGTGAACTCCTTCCAAAAAGGCTCCGAGCGAAGCATGAGCTGTGGTGCAGCATTGCTGGGTGTCAAAGAGTCTGATGCTTAAAGGAGTCTCTGGGGTTCTAAAGCAAACTGAAGACTAGTTTAATCTAAAGCACACTCTAAACCATTTCTTTGTGCTACAACGTGCAGTTGATTTTCTTGTGTCAAATCGCTTTGGGTTTGGACTGCATGAGAAAAATCTAGGAATATGAAGTAAACAATTTACTGAAAAAATAATCAAACTTGAATTGAAAATGAAATCAATCATTTGTTGCAGCTATGATATTACAAACTATGGATCTTGAGGTCATGTCCTCAGAATGAGGGAATTTAGGGGTCTTAACAGGCCGAGGATGAGTTTACTTTCTGTATTGACACACCTGGTTTTGCCTGATCCTGTAAGAAAATTAATAATGGAACTAAGGACTAATTTAGAACAAAAACATAAAGTGAAGGGGTTTCATACTCTTTTACCACAATTTAATTCCATTTCCTGGACTTATTGGTGGCTTGCCAAAAAGGGGTATTTCTAAAACCCTGCTTGAGGCGAGTATACTCTGCAAGTAAACATTTATAGATGGTGAGTGTTTTTAGGCAGATCCAGTGCACCAGTATTTACACACAGTGTATTTAAATCAACTACTTTTAGGCATTTTAGGCTTAATTTTCAGAAAAATCTCCTTGAAAATAGAAGCTACGTAAAATAAAATATATTTTAAGACTTTGACTCATGACCTCAGTAATATCTAAAATCCTGGCTAGAATTCCTGTAACACTCCCAGGACTAAATGTTGTTTATTTAGAGATTTAGAAGAAAATGTAAATCACATTACAGACAATAAAAGTAGAGCAATGAGGCCATGTTGAGTGTTGAGTTTTTAGAATGGGATGACTCATTTAATGTGGTTGTATAGTTCACATGAAGAGGCTGCTGACTTTTCACTCATTCTCTCATTACACCTTCTAGGAATTATGCATGTTCACATTCTGGCATTAGCATTTAGTCTTAGTATGGCCTCACAGAGCTGCTAGCATGGCTGTAGACTCTTGGTCTTTGTAACCTCAGTCCTGCTTTCCTCTGCAAAATCTGATCTGGCTGTCCAAACAGAAATCACCTGCCCAAATACCAGATCTGTCTGAGATATGCAAATCTGATTTAAACAGATTTTTTATCTGTTTAAACAGAAATGAAATGAGCAGATCAGAGTCACACACTGGCAGTGAGTCGCACTGTTTGTGTGTGTGAGAGTGTAAATCCGACCTCTCACACAGGCAGGCAGTCTGTGTTTAATCTGCTGATGACGGTTTAAACTCACCTAAAACTTGGTTTCATACATACATACACACACACAAGTTGAAATACACTTTTACTGTGGCTCATTTTCATGGCAATTGCGTGCCTATGTGTGTATTTGTGTGTGTGTGTTACAACCCATAGTGTCAAGAAAAAACAGAACTAGCTAGAAGCAACAAGTCTGTTAGCAATTTGCTGACAAAAACCAGTTTGGTTCCTGAGCCTAAACCAGACTGGATGCTATGTATTCACCTAAATCTATGGACATGCACACACGCACACACACACGCAGAGGGAAGAAATCTTTCCTGACTGGAACTGTCGGGATCTGTAGGGAGGGATCACATAGAGTCAGAGGAGGATGGATGGATTGTCGATAGATGTAGAAAATGTAGAAATGTGTGTAAAATATATGTTCTGATATGGTCTCACAGCAAGTGAACAAATGTTTGGCAATCAAGTTTCTTTACAGATGTTTTTGGATTCCAAAATATTTACTAATGTTTACAGTATGCTATTCATTAATGAGAAAAATCTCTTCCATGTTCCAGTGTGTCACTGGGAGGATAATTAACTTGTTTAGCTGGGAAAGAAGCCATATCTCCCCTCCTTCATCATCTCCCTTCCCTGTGTTCCCTCCTCCTCCTTTCACCCCTTCCTCACACTAATTCCCTCCCAACTCGACTCCCTGCTGTGTCAGTAGAAGTGTGATGGGACAGTCAGGCACAGGATTCCAACAGGTGTTTCCTGCTGTTCACACTGGTTGTCCTGTCCCAGTAGATGGCATCCTCTTCCCATGGATAGAGCTCCCTCTTTTCCCCACACTGTGCTATGTACGTGTGACTCTGTAAATCCAGTCAGATTGGAGTTTTCTGGTTAAGGGTTGTGTTTCAGTAATGCTTGTATTGTCTTATTTTTCCCAAACAGCTGATTAAGTTCATTGCTTCATCAGACAGAGCCTTAAGTTTCAGTGTTGATTTCATATGCAAATTTTGGAGTACTAATCCTCAATGGCCTTTTGACCCCACTGACAGGGACACTCTTAGGAAAAACACTGCTAATCCCCACCTCTGGTATCAGTTTTCGCCACACACACACATATGGTTTTATGAGTGTGTTATGTTAGTGTTGGAGAAGAATATGCTGTTAAACACTCTAGAGGGGAATTCCTCTGAGACAAGCTGTTGCACAAGAGCTTGTGAGCGTGTTTACAGCCTCTTGTTAACTGAAAATATTAGTCTTGGATAGCAAGATAGGTGGGAGAATCAGTGAAAAAGTCACTTCTTGCATTGGAATAGGGAAAAATGCTTCACTGCTGGAATGCCAGGTTTGAACTGTATTCCTCAGGTTTATAGACAGGAGGCAGGGGGGTTGCTGAGCTGAGCAGTGTTGCAGGCCTCACTGGAACTGTATGTGAAATGGTTCATGTGCGATCTGAGAACCAAATAAAAGCCCCTGTACCTGTTTTTGTGTCTCAATCAAGTGAACTGAGATGTTAAACAGTAGGGAGTGGACTAGAGAGAGAGAGGAGCCATCTGCTGCATGAATGTTCTGCAAATGTAAAGCAGCAACAAACAGTGACAAAGACTATGGTAGATGGTCTGATTGAGACAGAGGTGAGGTTGGAGGATTTCTTTTAACTGCGTTCAGCTTCACTCACTGTGGTGAAGTGATGACAGCTTCAGTGTGGAGCTTTATGTCATGTGTGCAGTGTCATCAAGAATACAAAGCTCACCAACTCACCAACACCGAACAAATGACATTTACAAAATTCAGCAATGTCTCCCTCCAGAAACAGCTGTGACTGTTTATTTTAGCATAGACCTCACTGTCAACTCTTTTCATTTGAACTATTTGTGCCAAAGAAATAGTCCCTGACACAGAAAATGGAACTATTCAGTGCTGCAAGCAGGGCCAGAGCTATTATTGAGGACACCGAGGTTACATTTGATAATATCTCTGGGAAAGTGAGGGTGTAATGAAATAAAGAAAAGTTTACATTCTCCACTTGCTCACACATTACACAAGTAAGACATAAAGTAAACAAATAATTCATTCAATTCCAATACGAATGTTTAAGTATCTTTCAGTGGAAATCACCTCTCTGTGCAAAGAAGGGTTTGACACAGCATTGTACTATAGACGGACAGAATTTTGTTTTGTCAGGTGGGTGAGGTTGTGATGGAGGAAATTAGGACTGATGATCTCTATATTAAATCCTGGCTATGGGCCTGGCCTGTCAGCACCAGAAAATAAATTCTAGCCAGTTCCATTGTATTGGAGTGAAATATCAGAGACAGATATGTGAAAACCTGTCAACTCTCTATAACTCTATATACTCTATATAATACTATTAGAGGTAAATGAGAAAATACTGTGTTTTTTTTGTAGTTTAGATGAAATGTTCCTTTAAAGTCAGAAGATGTATTAATAATATGACAGTATCACATATGTTTGTTTAAATACTCCACTGACCACAAGCTGCACATTTCCAGCAAATGGAAATGTTCTAGATGTGATGTGTATTTTTTCATACACTTTCCATACAAATTCAGCCTGACATGTAGAAACTGGTATGGTCAGAAAGTTTGGGGTCACCGCTAGAATTTAAAACAAATGTTGGGCAGATGACAGGAGGCCATTCCATCAGAGTGCACAGGAGTCTTTCATACAGAGGTGTTTCATACACACACGGCTGCATATCTGAGAGAAGACAGAAACCAACAATGTAAACGATACGACCCCCTCAGGGTGAAGCTTCCCACGCTGTGAAGTGGCAGCCACCCTCCTGAAAAAGTGAAATGAAAATGTTTGATTTTTCACTTGAGTAAATGTACTAATGATAGCGGCGGGGGTTCCTCTTTTCTCAGGGCTGGCATGGGGCCATCCTGGGGATGACACTGAGATGTGTGGCCTTTCACACCCAAAAATAGACACAGGCCTTCTCACTGCTGCACCAGTGTAAGTGTGAAATGGAGAGGTGGTGAAGAGTTTCATAAGCAGCTATCATCTCAGTCTTTGTTAGTCAGCACAAATAAGCTTGGTATATTTGCATGCTACTTGGAAAAGGATATATTTTTATATATCTACTTATACAGTATATTTACAGTTAAAGGGTAATTTGAGTTTATGATATCTCTTATTATCCTGATTTTGACCATCATTTACAGCAGTTATGACAGATGGGTCATGTGACTGATGTTTGCAATATAACAATTTTACTGTTCTTCGGTTTCTCTTCCGCTTGTTTCCAACCTGACTGATGAAATGAACCAAGACATATAACGTGTCACTTACACATGTCCAAAGGCAAAAGAATTTCTACCTGTACAGCTTCACTTCAAGGTGAGGTGAAACGCCTGCTGTCACGAATCTGTAAATAATTGTACAAATGAGAATAACAGTCTCTCCTTGAAAGCATTCATAGTTTTCACTCTGTTGTTCACATTAATAGTGACAGAAGAAGAATGAAAAAAGAGCTTGAGCGAAAAGTTGAAACCCTGCTGACTTTCCCACCTGCACACATCTGACCAATTTTGTAAAGCAGGCATTGCTGTCCGAAAGTTTCAGGAAGCTACAAAAATCATCAGACACCTTTGAAAAGGGAGTTTCAGATGTTGATAGATGATCCAAACAAACACTTCATCTGAAGCATGGTGAGGACCCACAGTCCCGATGTTATGTTGGTCAACTAAACACCTGCTTTTAAGTAGAATCTCCCATTATCAGTATGTTATATGTATTTTCTTTCGAGTAAAAAGATTGCATGTGAAATATTGACTGTGACTGTTCAAAAAAAACAAAACAAAACAAAAAAAAAACAGGATACAAAATCCTCCTAACAGACAAAAACGTCTTTTTCCCAACAGACTGTATTTGCATAGTGTTTTCTAGTCTGGCGACCACTCAGAGCGCTTTGAGCGGAACATTAACCATTCAAACACACTCGCACACCAAACTTGGCCAAGGATACTTCGACATGTAGACTGCCAGGGATCGATCCGCTGACCTTCTGATGGGTGGGTGACCGCTCTACTTCCTGATCCACAGCCACCCCGCCCCATTCATCCCTACATTCAACCCAAAAACACATTTCAAGCTGAGTTTTCTCTTGATTTTTGTTGAACTTTCATGCATCCCTGTGGCTCCTCAGTTTATTTGAGAGAGGGTTTCTCTTTCTTTTCACCCCTCCACCCCCCCACCACTCATTGTGGTTTGCCCCTATACCCCGATGCAGCCTCCATCTATATTGAGCCTCTATAATTATGTCAATGTAATGTTTGTATTTATAGGCCGCTGCCACAGCACTCTGGCAGCCGCTCTGTCCCAGCTGGGAAGCATCTGTCCGATGCTCCAGGCAGGCCACTATGGAATCTGGCCTGGATCGAACCAGTTTGTAAAGAAAGCTCACCTGACGCTAAACCTCCAAACCATCACCATCAGGATTAACACTGAAATATTCTACATGTCATATGCATCATTTACACACATTGCCCAAAGATTTAACTGATTTAAAATCCCTAAACCTCAGAACCAGGCTAGAAAAGTGGGGAAAAAAAAACATTTTTTTGCTGCTTTTTTTTTAGACCTTTTTCTAGTGTTTTTAAACGGTGAACTTGTGTGTGTATGTGTACATTCACATCAAACCAGGTTTCATGGAATTGTTAACCCTCTATCCAAATGTTTGACAACCACACTCAGAACTCAGAAATAATGTTGTTCATTTAGTTTAATATGTACATTAAAATAAACTATTTACATTATATAAAAAAGATTCTATTTACAAGGCAGTACATTTCTTCAAGACACAAACGAACAAGGCTTTATGCCAAAGACTGTGTAGCCCTTTGTCATTCAGGTGGTGCTGAGATGGCATGCACTTCTGTGAGACTTCTGTAAGACCCTGACTTCAAACACTAGTAGATAACAGACAGACTCACAGACACATTCTATTCAAGCCTTCAAGGAGGACGGAATGAAAGGCAGTTTTAGAACAAAACATTGTCTCAAAGCTTATTTCACGTGCTGTTAACACTTATAAAATAACACAGAGAATAAAACTTTGATTGTGTTTTAGCCAGTGGAGAGTATGGCATAATGTATAATGTGTTAAACAAGGCACTAATGGTGCAAATACAAAAAAAAAAAAAAAAAAAAAAATCATTGCTCTTCAAAGGATTGTCTGCTTCCAGTTGCTTCAGTGGCATGTGCCTGACATGTTGAGTGGAATGCTCCTTTAATTTGCTGTCTATATAAACAACATTCCATACAAAGAAGTAGTACCAGCTACATCGAGTGAAAAACAAAAAGAAAACTTTAGTCCAAACAGAAGTCATCTGTTTCTGTTGTATCTGACTGTATTTCCTACTTGTTTCGTGGTTTGTTTCTTTCAAAAATAACATTTAAATAGATAGAAAATATAATCTGAGGGCATCTCACCTGGATGCTCCCTTTGCCAGAATGAAAAGTCACTATAATAGTCCTATAATATACCTATAGGTATTACAGTGTAGTCAACAGTGGCCTCATCATACTGTATGGCAGTTATGCTGTCATGGTACCACTACAGTTAATATTCCTATAGCCACTCGTGTCTATATATTTGCATAGTATAGCTGATCATAGGATTTTTTCAGTTTTAGGGTGCATAGTAGTCCTCGCCAGCTTCATTTTGGTCGATCAGACTGTCTTCACATGTGCCTCTTCATGTGCAGGGCGAGGTGGTCGGACCTGGAGAAGGCCCGCTCACACAGGTGACACTGGAACGGCCGGTGTCCGGTGTGCTTCCGGAAGTGACGTGTGAGCTCATCGGAACGAGCGAACTTCCAACCGCAGCCCTCCCAGCTGCAGTGGTAAGGTTTCTCTCCTGTAACACAGAAACAACAGCCGTGAGTGACGTCACAGTTTGAGGGCAGGTAATGAAGCTAAATAAAGCGTCACCACATCCAACACGCGGATCTCACCTGTGTGTGTCCTGAGATGCGCCTTCAAGTGGGAGCTCTTGGTGTAGGTCTTCCCACAGCCGGTGAAAGTGCAGGTGTGCGTTGCAGTCCGCTTCCTCGGCCAGGACCGACGGCCCCTCTTCGGCTTGGTGTCCATCATTTCCAGCGGGGAGGACGGCGGGGTGAGCAGGACCCGCTGGCCGGCCGCCGGCTGCAGCGGCAGGCCCATGGCGGCGTCCTCCCCGAACATGCCGGGGAACTGGTGATGGTGGTGCGCGCCAGGGAAGGAGAGCTGCATCCCGGCGTGCGGGTGAGGGAACCCCCCGGGCGGGCAGCGGTGTCGGTGGAAGCTCTGCGGGAACGCCATCGGGGGCTGGTGGCACTCGGAGCTCCGGAGGTCGTCCGGGCTGAGTGGCGGCGTCATACTGCCCACCGCGGCCTGCGGGGAGTTTGCCAGCCGAGGCTGTTGCTCGTATGCCATCATGCAAGCGACGTTCCCCTCGTGCTTGATTTTGGTGCAGCTCTGAGGCACCAGACCCATGACGGGTCCGTACGTGTCCATGGAGGCTGGCTCCACTTTAATGCTCGGAAGCTCGGGGAATAAATCCTCAGTGGTCTGGAAAGGCGCGGAGCTGACCAGGAATCTGCCCTGGATGCTGGGGTTGTTTCCAGGGAGGAAGCTGGTGTCCACGTCGGAGCGAAGGAGCTCCGCCATCAGGCTGTTGTAGGGCGGCGGTGGGCTGCTCATGTCCGGGACAGAGGTGTAATCGACCGGCTGCTGGGGCATCCCGGTGTGATGTTGCTGCTGCTGGGGGAACACGGACTCCTGGAGCCGGTAGGATTCTGCTCCAGCGGCTGGCGCACTGTCGGACACGGCGGTGTTAGCGAGAATAAACTCAAGATCCAAGAACTTATCCAGGTCCTCTTCGTCTTTTCTGCCCAGGCAGCTGCTGTCAGTGTTGGGAGCAACACCGCTTGTGTCACCCTTCCACCTCTGGAGCGACGATGAGAGAGCACAATTAGTTTGTTCCAGAATGTACAACCGGATATTTTTCACGACATTTCAGATAACTTCGACACAACAGCAGACAGAGATGACTTCTGTGTTCAAACACAGTTTTACAATCGCAGAGCCAAAGTTTGAAAAACTTTTCAGTGACCAGCAAACACAGTGTGTGTCTGTGTGCGTATGTGTGAGTGTGTGTGTGTGTGTGTGTGTGTGTGTGTGTGTGTGTGTGTGTGTGTGTGTGACAGATCAACAGCAGCAGAACCACTGAATGAAGTTCTGTGATTCAGTGAAGCTCTGCGCTCAGAACAAATGTAGAAAGCAGCGCCACTTACATCTCCCCAACATTTCTCCTTTTGGTTGGCAAACGTAGAGATTGATGGTAAAATGGTCCCACTCAAGGCCATTTCACGCGTTCTTTAAAAATAGAAAAATACTTCCTTAAATACTGACAGAAGACACTTTCTTTGTGTTCAGGGCAGTCAGCACAGTCCGGTGTGTGTCGCTTGTTCTGCCTCTCCTCTCATGTGCAGCTGTGAGTCTGGAAGAGCTGCTTTTCTTCTAAATATTGATTCGCAGCGCAAATCAGGAAGCGCGTCCAGGATGAGGACGCTGCGCGCCGGCCAGCCCCCTAAATTTAGCCCCGGTATAAAAGTACGAGTTCTCCTGCGAGGCAGAGACAGAGAGGGGGCGAGAGAGTCACGTACGGACCGCTGCGGAATGCTGTCCTCACTCCGCTGCGGGGAGCTACTTAACCTGCTCAGGGAAGAACCCGCCCATCCGTCCAATACGAGACAGGGGGGGGGGCAGAGAGAGAGAGAGAGAGGGGGAGAGAGAGAGGGGGGGCAGAGAGAGAGAGAGAGAGGGGGGGGGCAGAGAGAGAGAGAGAGGGAGAGAGAAAGAGAGGGGGAGAGAGGGAGGGAGAGAGAGAGGGGGGGCAGAGAGAGAGAGAGAGAGAGAGAGAGAGAGAGGGAGGGGGGCAGAGAGAGAGGGGGAGAGAGAGAGAGAGAGAGACGGAGAGAGGGGGGGCAGAGAGAGAGGGGGGGAGGGAGAGAGAAAGAGGGGGAGAGAGGGGGAGAGAGAGAGAGAGGGGGGCAGAGAGAGAGAGAGAGAGAGAGAGAGAGACCGTCTCCAGATCAGCGCTACTAACAGACATAATAAGCAGTTACCCCGCTGAAACAGCAGCATCAAAGCGATACTAACGGCGCACAGGTCTGCGCACAGAGGAAGAGATGCTGCAGGTGGCCCCTGTTGCGTCTTTGGGCTCGATGTATTTCGCATTTTCCCGATAATGAAAGCCTTCTGAAATGTTTGTTTCATTCATTTATTAGTTTTCATTTCTTGTCGCTCTGCATATGAAACAGCTCCTGTACGTGCTTCCTAACATGAATGACTCGGAGCGGACCGTTTCTTCACTGAAACTCCTCACTCATCGTTCCTCCTCGGCTGTCAGGGCCATCTAAATCACGGCTTTTCTCTCTCAGCGTCACACGAAGCCTCATCCGGAGACCAAGATATCAAACTGTGTGTGCTTTGTGTGTCTTCCCAGTGATGGACTAAGTATTTGCAAGAAAAGTTATAAAACCACAAAGTAAAGATACTGCATTACAAGTACAACAGCTACACTGAAAATGTTCCATAAGCAAGAAAAAATACTTGAAGTTTCAGAAACAAATATTGTTTGAGACTGAGTGATTGTTGAATTTAGACTGATTTCTTTCTTTGTGTAAACAGGTTAACACTATTGTAACATACAATTTTATATCCAAATCCTCTTTGTGGAATAGATGTATTATTACATTCATTTATTCCAATATGCAGAGGATCTCTAAGTTTTCTTGCTTTATATGTTGAAATGTTGAGTTTTGTGTTGTAAATATTGTAATCATCATCATTTCAAGCGTTACAGATTTGCGTAAGTGATGGTACGCCTTGACGTTCGATTCCCACCTACTGTATGTTAATGGACCTTCTTGGTCCAATGCTGAATATTACCGGAGGAAGACATAACGTGGAAACCTTGTAGCTACTCAGATCTTTTTGGGAGCATCTATTCAGTGTGTGGGTGTCTTTTTCCTTTATATTGTTTTTTGCCTTTTTGCTTACACTACTGTGTTGTAATACTTCAGGACAAACCTTAAAACGTGCTAGTTCATGTGATAATGTGCTTTAATGATAGATAATCCCAAACGGATTAGGGCACCCCTGAAGATCTGGGGTTGTCCACTTTGCTCAGTTGGTAAGCCTGCTCTGCCTGCTCCTCTGCTGCAGGTTGTGCAAAGGGAGGATCACTACTGCCATGCAAATCACATCTCTGTGTTGTATCACATACACACATTTCTGATAGGGGGTGTTACTGACTCAACAATCATCGTTCCAGTTCACATACCATGGAAACACCTCATCTGACCTACAGATCTGAATCCTAACCTAACATAAAGTTAACCTAATTCCTTTAATGACCCATGAAGAAAACACAACATTTCTAACAGCATTCTGCACCAGCTGTTTGCCTGTGTTGGAGCTTCTCCTTCAATAATAGTGGCAGATGCACAGCTAGTTGGCAGACACTGAGAAAGGACAGAAGTGTGTTGTATAACGTACTGTATTTCATTTCATTTTGCCCTCTGGTGAACACAGATTTGCAATGCTAATTAAAGGCTGGGTTGTCCAATTCATTATGGAGGCCCGGCAGCCATTGAATATTTGACGGCATTCCACTGTAGTTAGTAAAAGTGAGTGCAGCACGTGAAGATGTGCAGCATGCAATTCAATTCAATTCAATTTTATTTATATAGCGCCAAAACACAACTGAAGTTGTCTCAGGACACTTTACATATAGAGCAGCTACAGACCAGACTCTTTTTCTACAGAGACCCAACAATTCCCTCATGAGCAAGCACTTGGTGACAGTGGTGAGGAAAAACTTCCCTTTAGCAGGCAGAAACCTTGAGCAGAACCAGGCTCTGGGTGGGCGGCCATCAGCTTCAACCAACCAATCAACTTTGTTATGACAAACGCTTATTCTTTCTGTATTAGACTTTTTTTGTAGTGTGTGAATGTTTGACATTAGAGAGAAGAACATCTGTGATAATTCTTCACATGTGCATGATGCAACCTGATTTCAAAACTCCTGAAGCGTTTGACACACTTGACTTTCAGGTATTTCATGTTAAGTCTATAGACATGACATGTGTTTGATTGAGAGTTTGGGGATAGAAGAAGGACCCTTAGAGACAGACTCACTGAGTAGTTGACACTGTTGCTGTATCCCTGTGTTAAAGTTTTGCTGCTTCCTGTTGCTCTGCATGGCTTCTGCATTGTCTTCACAAAGCTTATTTTTCTGCTGTGGCTGTGGAGCATGTTGTGGCATTGTATTGTCTTCTGTCTGTAAATTTTAAGTATCATCACCACATTGGCTTCAAAATATCTTGCCAAACAACTGCAGTTGAAAGCTAGTGAGCAGGCTAAAACGGGCGGATTTATGTGTGTTTTCCTGATAAATGAATAAATGAAATAAATTATAAATAACTCTCCAACTCTGAACAAACAATCCCAAAACTATCTTCATGAACAGATAACACTAGGGCTAGAATATGAAGCTTGGCCAAAACTGGCTACCTGCTAGCTGTTATGTAGACTTTAAAAACATGGATGTAATGAAAACACTGAATCTGGTGACCCGACCTCCTTATGCTCAGTGAGGCAATTAGCAGTGCTGTTTTCCACGATGATACTGTTTGTTTGTGTGAGTGAATACTTCTGATGTGTGGTAATCAGTATGACTGATTGTCCTGCTGGATGTGTGAGCTCCTTGTTCTGAGATTCTTACTTCCAAATTCAGGTGACATGTAGCACCAAATGTCTTTGACCATGCTGTATGCCATCATTTACTATATGGGCACAGAGCCAATAGAGTGCGCACTGATTCGTGAGGTTGTACCCACAGTGAGACTGACAGCTGAGGCCTCTGGGTGATCCCAGCATGCATTGCCAGTATTGTCTTGACGGCGCTGCACAGGATGATTCAGACATCACTTTTTGACCCAGTGATATATTCAGCCTGCCTTACTGTCACAAGCAGCTGTACAGTCAAACATTTCAGCAACAACAGCAGAGGGCTGACGTCCCTGTGGTGATCTGCTCTTATCAGACTGGAGAAACCGCTGTTATATGTTCTCATAATCCTCCAACACTTTGGAAAATTCATGGTCTGTCTTACTAAGAATCATGTGTATCCATGAATATAGGAAACAATGGATGATGATCATATCCTAGTGGCTTTTGAATGTAATGAACCTAATGACCTTTACAGCTCACTCTTTTGTAATGGATGTGTAGGAAGAATTGCACAGTTCCTAGAGACATCTAGTGCAGACATATGGGCATGTGTATCACTATTGATCAAGGCTGACCCTTTCTGTGCTCCCAGTCTCTGTGCAAGACTTAATATATCCTGGACGAGTCTGAAGGATAGCCGTGGGGTCTTGTGCCACGCGTTTAACCCTCGAAACAGGCCTATGTCAGTAATTAAGTTCGGTTGTGTACGATTTCTTTTATTTACCTTTGTTTTGGGCTGTTTGTAAAGGACTTTTTATTTTATCATTTGATGGGTCAGACTTGAATTGTTTTGATGTTGGTTTATATTTGTTGGGCTTTAAAGATTTAAGTGAGACTTTGCATTTTTTCAAAATCTTTATTTATGGAATTATTACTGCACCAATATCCATGCCAGCAGCTGTGGCACCAGCAAGATCTGCATTAGCAGTCTGTCCACTGTCTGTCACAGTCACTGTGCTGCTCCTCACCTTCAAAAGTTCAACATGCAAAAATGTATTTACAGTTTACACTGTGTAGACCTCCTAAAATTCAATTCTTTGATGTTAAAATGGAAAAAAGGAAAATTTTGGTATTTCTCAACCTCGATATTATTCTGATAACTGCAGCCGTTCTAGCCATTTGTCACACTACCTTTTCACTCAGTTCCTTAATAGAGATTCCTACCTATGGTGAACACAGAAAGTAGCCCCCAGGATTTGCTGTTGTACTGTCACTAACTGCAAGGAGATCTACTTTCCAGGCAAATTTACTGTCAGTTGTACTCAGAGTTTATGTAAAACTGAAGTTTATTCAGAGAGCTTGAGGAGGCTCGCGCTGCTTGCTCCTACATCACTAGTTTGCTAGTTCATGTTTCCCAAATATCTACACTGGAGGTGGTGTTTGCATGACTCACAGTAAAAATGGCCACAGTGAGGATAAAACCCTGGTTGAAAAATAGCAGAAATTAATGCCCTGTATTTCACATTCTCTCCCAGACTAGTCTCTGAACTTGATGCTTGATATCAGTCCTCTCATTGTCTGTCTCATTGTCATGTGACTGTTCCTATAGCAACGTGGCTTGAAATGTTGCAGGTTTGTACAATAACTTCAGTACTGAAATTTACTACATTTTACATCCCTCAATCTATTCAGTTCACTCATCAGTTCATTCTCCAGAGCAGTGTGTCTCATGTCTAGAGCTTGATGTTGTATTTTCAATTTAAAACAAAGAAGGCAAGACCTCATCTTCAACATTTATATCTGTAACCATAAATGCAGAGAATTCATAATTAGACTTCCCATTTTGTATTTCTTTTCTTCCCAGCAGTAGTGTCTGTCATGCTGCCTGTTTGTGAAAGTCCTCATCTGTATTTCACAGTTTTCACTGACAGAACATGGCAGTTCCTATCATCTACAAGTCACAGCCACAGCCAGCGCTCTGCATCGCCTGTCACTGTGAGAATGACAAAATGCTTCTACATGCTTCAACAGTTGTTCACCAGATGAAAAGCAGCAGCTCCCCCCAGCTCTGGCTGTCCGCTGAATGTTGCTCTTCTTCCTCTCTTCCCTCCACCCCACTCCTCTCACGTCTCCAATGACTCATCCACTTTCATCTCCATCTTGTCTCTCCTGTCTTCTGCTCCTCCACACACACTGATTCATGGCTCAGTAACTGTCCATATGTGCTGAGAGTCACCTGTGTCGATGCTGATCCTGCTGTAGCTATAACTGAAGACATACTGAACACATGTTCTCCCCACACAGCAGGATCACACTGTTCACACTTGTTCTGCCATCCCCAGTTACTTTTGGACACTGCATGGTGATCTGATCCTTTAATTGAAACATGAACAGCGAACACTAAATCTGCATTGTTTGTTGTTCGTGCTCTCGCAGCCAGCTGTGAAAGCTGTACTCAACATTCTGAAAGCATTAGAGTTTGCATGGAAATGTATGCACACGTTAGTGTTTGAGAGTGTGTAGGTTTGGCCTGTTGTTACACCCTGATGGAGCGGTGTATGGCTTCCATATGGAAGTGAGTCCTGGCCGGCTGGCTGGGTGTTTCTCTGCGAGCCTCAAAGGTTCTCATATGTGCTCATCTGGCTCCATGTCATTGTTTAGACTGAGATTTACATCATGGCACAACAAGGCTGAGGGGCTTGGCTGCATACACATGACCTTTAGAGGAGACCAAACCGTACTCCCTAAGCACCAACCAGGGGTAATGCGCATGAATAAAAAAGTAAATATATTTTATTCAACTGTTCCTCTACTATTTTTGAGCCAGTTATTTATTTTTTACTCTGCTACATTTGCCATTTCTACCTTCATTACAACTAATCTGCACTAAATGTGGTGATTGACCTCTACAGCAGGTGCCAAGTTGCTAGCTGACTGGGAGAAAAAGAAGAACCGTCTGTGTTTTGACCACGTTCTGATGATGATGGAGCAAAACCCAGAACAAGAGGCAACTTCTAAGGACAATCCATGGCCACATCTGGCAACATGTTTAATCCCAAAATAAAAAAAAAGACAGCAGTTACATGACGAAGTGCTCTCTGTATCTCCCAAAAAACACTCCTCCACTCCACTTTTAAAAACTCCTCTTCTAACCTACCGTTAGCTACGTTAATGTTTGTGTGTGTAAATGTGAAATGTTAATCTTTGATGTTCTGATAATTACATCAACCTGGTGTACTTTAGAAGCAGTAAACCGAACGGAATGCCAACTTCAATGTTAACGTTACTTTAGAAACTTTTTCAAGTTTCATGAAGTTTTCTCAACATGCAGTGTTTTTTCATTATTTAACAGTGGATCACACAACTTGTACTTTGAGTGATTTATTATGTATTTTTAACTTTTACTCAAGTAGCTTTCTAAAAAGGTAATTTTCACCTTAATATTTCTTTCTTTTTTTTAACTGGCAATAATCGCGCCTCTGATAAACCTCATAGGCTACGAGACTGCCACTGCACAAAGCTACTTCAATATTTTAAATGGAGTAAATGTAGTTACACTTGATTATACAAGATTGCTAGACTAACATTTTGAAGCTTATTCCCAAATGAAAACATTTAATTCAAAAATGGGCACGTACAGATACAGACAAAGGCTGGAGTTAAGACCGTCTCATGTTCACTGGGAGACGTTGATTGGAAGATTGGCTGAAAAATTGTGACTTGATGTCCACACTCTGGGATCAACTGTATATAAACCTTTTAATTCATGACTGCTTGCAGTGAAAATGTCACTGATCCTGAAGTAAACCTTGATAGTTTACAGGTTTGCAATGTGTTTATCATGAAAATATTTTGTGAGAATAATAGTTTATGCTGTATGATGTTAAATACTCTGCCCTGTTCTGGCAATGTGACCTGAAATGTCTGTCTTTCCAAGAAAGCACTTCCCAAATGGGGGCATAAAAACAATGATTCTGTGTTATGTTGAGGCTTAACAGCCTGGAAATGCCTCTATAGAATCAAAAGTTGAAACTGATTGTTTTACTTTCCATATTTTGTTGAAAAGCATGAGTAATTTCTTCAAATTATTTGTTTCATTATTTTACTCTTGCTTTTACTCTTCAATGTTCTAATAGACATTTAAATTAAAAGTTTAAATGAACAACAAATGATTTATCAGAAGGGTGTCATTGCTGAATGTTTTCAGGGAATTTTCAACATCTTATATGTTCAAAGGAAGACAGAGGTGCAGGCCATAGTTTTGTCTTTTAATGGTGATGATAGAACAAACGACTTTGTAATGCTAACAGGTGCAAAGAGTGACAGATCAGCTTACTGCTTCTACCCTGGCAGGATCTGTGCTTTGACAGGTTTGTGATCAAATTACACAACATCATGATTGATACAACAGGACAACAGTATGAAGCTTGTATTAATATTTGCTGGCATGATGTCATATTCTCTGAAAAGGTGAAAAGCTGGAGGCACTGATGCTGAAATTGAACCCTGATGAGTCTGCTTCAGTTTACTCTAACTTGGGTCTAATTTCATAGTTTTGTCCATCACTCCGATCAGTGAAGGAAATACTGTGCTCATCAAAGTAAAAGTCTCAGTGTGCTCCAAACAAAATGTTTGTCAGATAATCTTACAGAATCTGAAACCCCCTTTCATCTGGTCCACAGGATCGGGGGCTGCCTCGGACAACTTTCCAAATTTGTGTAGGTGTCAGGGGGTTTGAACATATTTTCTCTTCCAAAAAACTCGGACTACCCTGCGATGTTCGTCTTTGTCTGATGATGTCACTGCTCATGTTTCTTGACCTGTCTGAGTCCTTTGTAAAAAGTGTTTTCATCAGCAATAATTTCCACTGTCGATTAATACTGTAATTAATTTTTAAGCAAACATTCCAGCCATTCTGTGGTTCCAGCTAGTCAAATGTGAATATTTGCCGCTTTTCTGTAGCACATCGTTGCACATTCAATATCTTTGTTTTGGTTTTGGACCCTCCTTTAAAGATGGCTTCTGAGCAGTGTTACACATAAAGTAACTCACAAAAGTGTAGTGTAGATTCTGGAATAAAATGTTCCTCCATCGAATGCAGAACCACTCTTGTGCGAGGGTTACAAGATGCCCTGTTAAAACACTAGAGTCTTGAAGCTTAGCTAAAACATCTTTACATAACACTATAGCAATGTAATATCAGCGTGCAATGATTTCAGCATGGCTTACAGTATGCTGAGGAAAAGTATCTGTTGTCCCGAGCTTATCAGAGTGATTTGTTTCTGCTGTGAAGGTTCATTTCTTATTGGAAGCAGACGGGGCTTTTTTCCTCTGCCTAAGTTATTGCAGTCTGTTTGGGGATAAAGTGGCTCTCCTCGACGCACATAGGATATGTCTTTGTTCAACTTCTTGGAAACACCTGCTTTGACTTCTCCACTTTCCTCTGCACGGCAGGAAAGCTGTGATGTTCAGTGTGTGTGTGTGTGTGTGTATGTGTGTGTGTGTGTGTGTGTGTGTGTGTGTTTGTAAGAGAGAGAGAGTATGGAGGCAAGCTTCTGGCTCAGGCAGAGTAGTGCTGGAGCAGAGTGAGAGCTTGAGACAGAGAGTGGGCTCTTGTCTCAGCTTATATAGGCGGGTTATTTTTAAACCCACACCCCCTTCCTTGTTCCCTATTACTGCACTTCCTCTCCTGCTCGCTCAGGAAGCCCACTTGGCCGAGTCTCTTGCTGGCACGGCGTGCTGACTCGGAGGGAACCAAGAGAGCGATAGCGTTGAGAGGGTCAGGCACTGGGGGAGAGAGACATAGAAAGGGAGAGGCAGGGAGAGAGGGAAACAAAGGGGGAGGGGGAAAGCTGGCACTTGTTCAGAGTCTGACATGCGAACGCCTGGGCCTCTTCCAGCCCTTGTTAAAGTATCCCTCCAGAATACCTCAGAGAGAACGATAGAAGGAGCGAGAGAGAGACAGAGAGAGACAGAGAGAGAGAGAGAGAGACACACAGAAAGAGAGCGAGACAGAGAGAGAGACAGAGAGAGAGAGACAGAGAGAGACAGAGAGAGAGAACAAGAGAAAGCAAAAGAGAGGGAGAGAGAGCGCAATCGACCCAAGGAGACACATGTCAGGTCTGAGAGATGATGAATGACATTTGAAGCAGTGCTGTAGATGAAATAATAACTTGTTCCTTTTACATTTACAGATTTTGGACCAACTTGCTGACATCAGTATTTTAAATGTTGTCACAGCTTTTTTAAAACTTAAACATCACAGTATATTAAGAGAAAGTTAACATGAGGCTGATAATATTCTATATTTTTCCTCATTGTTAACAGATTCCATGAAAAGACCATGTCCTATCTCTGTGTGTCATGCTTCATTGTTTCCCACAAACTAGTAAAAGCAATGAGCCACACTGTTGCACTGGGTGATGTGTTCCTTCGCTACCATAAACAAATAAAAACAACATCGAATAAAGCCAGTCTTATCCTTTAAGTTAAACAGGAATCTCATTTAGTCCCAAGTTCATCACACATATTTCATAAGATGTTATCCACAAAATGTAAAAGAAAACTTGTAAACATTGTAATACAGCACACTAGTTTTAAGAAAAGCATACTCTACTTGGTGTTCAACTTCAACTAAAGGCATAAAGTACTGACACCACTGTAGTGTCAAAATACCAACACTTCGGGTACAGTAGCACTCTGTGGTTTGGACTCACCGATACTGGTTGATTGGTCATGATAACTTGGAGGTTTCTTAGTTACTTGGCCGTTTTGCTTTATTTGGCTTCATTTAGCCTTGTGTGAGTAGAAATCAGTAAATGTAAAAGTTGCTTCAGGTGCATTTCTTTTAGTGTAGCTAAGTTACAGGTAGCCAATCAAATGGTTGACTGAGTTGCCTGTTTTTGTTTAAATATACATACAAGCCCATAATCCACCGAGAAGCTGCCAAATTCAGCTGTGCAGGTCACTGATACCTCTGCTGCTGTAGTTGAGGTTAGTGTCTTGCTCAAGTGCAGCATGACAGCAGTTGCCTTTAGTCATTACCACTCCCCCAGTTTCGCATCTGGTAAACCATCAACCCCCCCCACCGCCACCCCCACCCCCAACCCCCCCACCCCAACCCTTCAGTTGCACAGCCTGCCTAACTATTTCCTTTGTGGCAAAATTACAAGTGCACCCAGAATCTATCATAGTGCAAGACAGCCATGTCATTATTTATGTACAGTATGTTCACTATTACATCCCATTACATCATAATTATTGAATAATGTCAGCAGAGGGCCTGAATAACACAATGTGTTATGACATGTTTTATAGTGACCTATAACTTTGGTACTGATGTGCAATGGCATTGCTGTCAGGAGCATTTGACATATTTTCACCTATTACAACATGGTACATTTATGAAGGTGACAGTGCACTCATTAGGGAGGATAGCTCTAACACATTATTCAGTAAAATGTCAAGTGATGTGTGAGCACGAACTCTGCAGTTGCAATGGGAATGGAGGAGAAAACAGAAATCACAGGAACTTTGGTAGGAAAGGGAGGGGGAGGATTCCATGCATAGCTGTGGGCCGAGATGGACTGAGCTGCACTTCTCATACAGTGGAGAGCTGGAGCTTAAAGGGAATCTGGAGAGTACACAACAGGCTAGTTAGAAACCTAAACAGGCATCAGTTTAAAAAATTAAATCTTTGTAGACACCAGTCACTCTCACTGGGTTCTTGTGAGGTATTGTTGTGATTATTTATGCCATAACTTGCCAATAATCATAATATCAAAGGAATGTCATTTGTAAAATACATGTGCTTTGTGTTGAGAAGGTATCTCACGTTTGTCCCTCTATGGAAGGGTTTCTCCTAGCTACCTGTGTCATTATGAAGTGCTCTTTTCTGCTGGAAACATAAAAACCAGTCATCAAACGGTCACCTCATCAAGCTAGTCATGGTCATCTGACCTCATTCAGCTGACCTTGTCACTAAACATCACAGTTGCAAAAGTCAGCAACTTGTTCAGCCGATGTATTTTCTGACCAGCATTTCTCTCGGATGCCAGGTGCTTGCTCTGTAAATGCGGTTTGCACAGGTTCTCTGATACATAATGCATTTAACTAGCGGTAGTGTTTTGGTTTCCTGACTATCTGCCCCCTTCTGATTTTATTTTCAACATCCTGTGTTGCTGGAAAGGAGAGAAGCTTAATAAAACATTTTACTCTGAAAAGTCCTGTCAGACAGTGCTTCCTTCCTCACACTCCTGTCTAGCTCTGTTAATCATAGTTCCTCGTTTGAGGTTTGGAGTTATAGGTGGTTCAGTTGAGGTAGAAGGATAGGTTGGTTTGATCGAGGAAACAAATAATTGAGAGGAAAACGGAGAACAACATTCCTTTACATAGTAAGATGTTACAATGGACACATTTTATATGCATAAAGGACACAGTAATCATTTGAAATTCATTTACATGATCTCTCGCTATTGCTATTGCAAATTGCTGGTGGGACTGATCAGAGAGACATGACGAATACACACAGGCTTTTTTCCACAATATACATGCAGGTGTGTTTAATGTGAATTATTGCACACACTCCTCATGACTCTGCTCTGCTGTATCTTCAAACTCTAGCCTGTCCTTAGCCATGCTGTCTTTGAGAATCTTCTCTTTTGTTCTATAGCTCTAGTCTTACAACAATAGACCTTGAAGCCACTCCATCTGGCAAAGTTGGGGCAAGTGGCAAGTGGGCGCTACTTATGTGGGGTGGCTGTGGTTCAGGAAGCAGAGAGGTCACCTAGTAATCAGAGGGTCGGTGGTTTGATCCCTGGCCCTTGCAGTCTACATGTTCATGCCTGCCCTCGATGGCTGTGCCATGTGAGTGTGCATTAGAATGGTTACTGCTCCTGATGAAAGTGAACATTTTGTATGGTGGCCTGTGCCAGCAATGTATGACAGTGTGTGTGAATGCTGGCTTGTGTTGTGCTTTGAGAGGTTGGTGACATTAGGTAAGCGCTATATAAAAGTAGTCCATTTATAAGGAAGCTCATTGTTGCAAAGTCTGCAACTTCTTTGATCCCTTGGTTATTGAGTCTCTCCTCATGTTATGCTGTGCAGATCAACACTTTCGAGCCATTAGTTGATATTCAAACTCAAACTGGGGTTTTAACAATTCTGTCATTACATCCTCAACTAATTGTAGCCACTCCTCTGTGATCTGTTGTTAGGCTTTGTCTTATTCATCTCATGCTTACATTTTTGAAGTTGTTGTTTGTTGTCCTTTCTGTCTTCTAATTCCAAGTCCTCTAGCCAACATGCTTCTCAACCTCCTCTTCATCACTAAATTTACTACAAGGGAGCAGTGGTTAGCTGGGAAAGTGTTGAGTGGAACATTAACGACAACTATGACTTTGTTATGCTTGACTTTCATCATGGCTGAAGAGACAAACATTTGCCTTCCCTCACAGACCTGCAATTAACTTCCATAGCTTCATTAATCCAAATGTTTCCCTATCTGTAACAAATGAATTCTAACCATACCTTAACCAGATTATTTACCATATACTCAATCTCAATCTCAGTCTCTCCAAACCTTAACCCAGCTGTAACTGTCATGCACAGATATTGTGGAAAGGAAATATCTTAAATCCTTCACATGGATGTCACTCTGGGGGTTTTGCAGAATCATTCAAAATCGACATTCTTGTCTGGTTGTGTTTCTGTCTTTTTTTTTTTTTTTTAAATCAGATTTCCAGGGCTAGATGTTGGGATGAAAGTTCTTTAATGCTGTTTTGAAAAAACAGAAATGAAACAGAGAAACAAAAAGAATGTCACCAGTCATTTATTTCTAGATTATTATAGACTGTTGAGTGGAGTGTTCCTCAGGATGAGCCAAACATTGTACTTTCTCTGGATGTTGTGGAATACAGCAGAATAGTTTAACAAAAAAAAAAAAAAGTTACTGCTTGTTTCACAGATTCACAAGACGGCTTTCAGCGCGATGGGAGTCGAAACCTGAGTGCTTTGTTGGTTTAACCAAATGGCTTATTTAACAAAAATCATCGAAAAATCCTGAATCTCACGCTGATCTGTGACTCGAATAGCATCAGTTTATATTCTCTCTGTGGACCTGTTTTAAAGTACCCTTTAGCCAAACATGGGACCTAGCAATGGAACATAGCAGTGTTGAAGTGTTGCATTTGTTTACATCAAAATTGTTTATGGGCCTTCCAGAAGCTAATCAAAAGTTACTGATAAGGTTCTATTCCTAAACCACACTGGCTTCTTAGAGGCTTTCTTAGTTTTCAAATGTGTAAAAGTGGGAAATGGAACACTGCACCTCACTGGAAAAACCCAGTGTTAGCCATTACCATTTGATGTTTACAAAGAAAACGTCAAATACTTGTTTAAGTTAGTGGATAATTGGTGTGCGCCTGTGTGTGTGTTGTACCACTGTATGTTCACAATAAGGAGCTCTTTATACACACACACACACACACACACACACACACACACGTGTACACACACACACAAATATACATAAACAAGTCCTTTGGAAATTTGTGTGTGCACATACACGCATTTATTTTAAGTGACTACATGTGGATCCTATTGGCTGAGTTATAAACCAGAGAGGAAAAAAAGTAATTTATTAGCTGTTAACACCCCACCAGTAACATTACACACCCATCCCCTCTTTGAAATCCCAACACACATACACAAGTCGGCTGAGAGCCATTGAATGTTTTCTTCAACTTAAGGTGAAGGGTAACAACTTTCTTCTGGCTTCATGAAAATGGACCTTATCTTCACTCTTGATCTTGTACCCTCTCTTGTTTTCTGAAGCAGTCTGTCAGCAATGGATTAACTAAAACAGAGCTGGACCACACTATGGAGGGAACTCAAGGAAATGTACTTCCAAGTGCAACATGGCTGTCTGTTTGTGTGTTTAATATTACATCACAGCATGCACGTGTTGTGTTATCTTGAGTGTCTCTTGATAAACAGAACACCTTGCAGATACAGTTCACCTTGTCAAAATGGCTTCAAAGAGTTACTGTTTAATTGGAGACCACTCGGAAAAAGTCATTATCAGCAAAACGAATTGTCAGAGTTTTATACTATAATTTGAGAGTCTGACAGTCATGAGTCTTCTTTTCATATAGTTCTGTAGTTTCCAGCAACACAAATGCATTAAAGTTATAGTTGTAGTGCTGTTCATAAGCCATAATTACAATACATTCTCTGTGTGTAATTTAACTATAAGATAATGCTTCTGGTGAACACTAGAGAGTTCTCTGGCTAGTAGGTGGAATACACACATATAGTATGTACACAGTTTCTAAGCCTTATTTTAATTGTACTAGGGGGATGTGGGGAGTTGGAGAGCAGCAGGGCAGAGTGTCCAGAGGCTTCGAGAAGAGGAGATTATAAGGTTGAGTTGAAATTTTCTGGAGCTGAACTGTAGTTGGAAATATTTGGTTAAACTCCAACATCCTAGACAATCTCTCTCCCTCTTTCTATGTCTATCTACTTTTCTCCCACCCTTTCTTTCCCTCTCTCTTTCTGAAGATGCCAAAGCCACAGGATTGCTGTTAGGATGGACTGCCAGAAACCCAGTCTCCTTTTTTACTGAGGGACAGAAATTGCAGAGTGAATGCTTACATGTAGTGCTGACTGTCTGGCAAAAAAAGACAGTGTAGAGAGAAGAAGGAAAAGAGGAAAAGGGAAAGATAGAAAGAGATCATGTGGAATCATAGACAGAAAAAGGATATATCAAACAGACTCAGATACAGACAGAGATTGCGAGGCCCACAGGATTTTCATGCGCAATTCTTAACCACAAACTCAGTCACACTCTAACATGTCTCCTTAAACTGTGCCAGCTGTCCAAATAGTCTGTCCTGGCTGCAGAACAGGTTCTCCACTGTACTCCCACTTTGAACTCCCTGTTGCACTAACACTGCCCTTACTGCTCTCCAGCATTTTCAGACCCAGAATACCAAGGTTCCCCAACCACAAATTACTGAAGCATTCTTCAGCCTGATCCTTTCAGAGAGTCATTCATGCCCTTGTTTATTACATTGAAATTTAGCATATTTTTCTTTACTGGACTCAAGGCAATATTACTGAATTAAAATTACAGTCCCAAATGAAGAGTTAAATAAGTATCATAATATGTTTTTTAAATGTTTTTACTAAAACCGCTCAAACACATTGGACAGTGATTGACCATTTTTCAAAATTGGCTGTTCCGTGGCTAGTGACCTGCATGAACAACTCACCTAGAGGCCAAGATTGGACTCATGCATGTGCATGTGGTTATTAGCAGATATTAAGGATAATTATTCATAACACTAACAGTATTAATATCAATATAATGATTAATAAGAATTATTACGGGACACCACCCTGAGATCAGGGACAAATAACCAAACTGTGGATACAGTCTCACAAAAGGGTTGCTCACTCAAAATGCAATTTTTTAAAATGTCATTTTATAATTAACAGGTGCTGGCAAGTAAAACTCAGTTATACCACTGTTTTCTGCAACCTTTAAGCCAGGTGTGTGCCTGTGAAGGCATGTGGATGTGTGCCTGTTTGGGTTAGTAAAAGAGAGAGTGAAAGGCAATAACTGTCTATCAGTTAATGTATTTCTTGAGTACATTAATTGGACTTTCCCCCCCAGCTCCCATGTGTGACTAGAGCAGGTCATTGTCTGAGAATTCACGCCAAGCGACTGGGCATGCTGTGCTGATGATGCTGCACGGAGTGTAGTTGCTCCACTCTTTTAGGCTTGCCTTTATATTGCTTTTCCACTCTCATAGATATTGTGGATAAGTCCAAATACATGTAGTAATGATATCAATGCAAAAGCACTCATCATGATGAATGAGTCCTCCACCTGCTGCATGCCTTACCAATGCACCATCCCTTGAGTATTTGCAGTAGTTGAGAATGTTTCTGACACCGACAATCTCCTGCTGTGTGCCACATGCAGTTCATATAAGAAAATGGCGAAATAGTTGCATAACAAATAAATAAAGAGACCTGGAGAGAGAAGTTAAAATCCAATTTACTTTCTCATCTCCACATGCCTTGTCAATCACTGTGGGAAGTAGGTCTGACTGTCAGATAGTCGGTTTCTGAAGGTTACAGAAATGGTCGGACCATAGACTGTATAAATAGTTGACAGAGCTTTTAGGTCTGAAAATTGAAGCCATTGCAGAGCCTTAAATCAGCCTTCTTCCTAATGACCAGCATGGGGTGGCTCTGCTGGATGCAAAAAAAAGTCTGACTGTATATAAGCAGATGAGAGTGTGTGTGTGTGTGTGTGTGTGTGTGTGTGATGGCGGGGCGAGTTTCCACAAAGGAAAATTCAGAATGACTGTTGTAACCTTTATCTTATTGGGATCATTGGTGTGATCTTTTTTCCTATGTAAAACTGTTTTAAAACTGTTTTGAAGGCCACACACACATACAGGACAGTCACAAGGTGTGCTCTTTTTCCCATATAAACAACTTTTAAAAGCAACCAATGCATTTATACACACACTTTTGTTGAACATATGCTCAATGAGTCAAAGCTGTCTCTTCTCAGTAAAAATGGGGGCACCCCCCCAGCTTATGTTGAATGTGAATAGTTCAGTACTGACCTCCAGTGTATTATTGTGTATTGTATTCTGCATACAGTATTTTAGTTTTGTACATTCCCACAAAGCAGGAGAAGGCTATAGAAGATAGCAAAGCATTTTCATGTAGTTGTTTCCTCAGTTCCATTTTTGTTATTTTAAAAATGCAAAAGATGAAAATACAAAAGCAATGTGGCTTGAGTTGTTAAAGAATTGCAACATGTTTAAATCAGGTCATCTTTGACTCACTTAACTGTTTACACTAACATACATTTTGACCACTGTATACACTTACGTACACTGATTAGTGGTTACTGCTTATCACTGATAAAACATAATGGGCCTCATGCAAGAACCACTAGTACAATAACATGCTCATGTGGGGTGATTTAAGAGAATTTGTGGCATTCAAAAATTTTCTGCTGGCTGCAAATGAAATTTGCATGTGGTCCAGAGTCATGGACAGAATGTGTACTTCCACCGGTAGGAAACCACACCCTTTTGAACTGAAATTATAATGCCTTAATCTGAATGAATTTAGACTTTAAGATGCCGAAATAAGATGCAGAAATAAGATAAAAACAATATAACATCATATGCCATTGCCTACAATACTATCCCATCTACTATCTCTGCCATTTATTATTGTAACAGTATTAACAGTAAAGGTGTGCGCTGACAAAACATCGTAGACAGTTGCACTGTTCTACTGTACTGATGATCTGATCTCAAGAACCTCGTCATGAAGAGGTGGCATTAATCAGGCTGAAATTAATTATTTATGAGAAGGTTGTACAGTTAAGGCAATCTGGTGAATTTAACTTGGAAACTCATATGAGGAAGCTACACAGAAAATAAGAAGAGAGGTTTGGGATAAGAATACAAAAATGTTATTTCATGGGGCCAAATGTTTTCACAGAATATTGCCAAATGATGAGGTCTTTCACATTTGCTGTTCTAAACAGCTGGTGTCTGCTTAGTTTGAGGGAAGTCCTCTGGCACATGCAGTGATGTTTAGAATAAATGTAGGAAGAACTGGGTAGTAACCAGAATCAGTGACGCCTACATGGCTGAAAAAAGAAATAAATGTCAGCTACATCAACAGAAAAAACAAAACAAAACTGTAAATTCCAGAGAAAACATGTCCCTACATTTGACTGTCAGGTGATTTCACCATAGCAAAGGCAGCAGAGACAAAATTGTTAAAGTCAAATAAAAGATCAAGTGGGTTTCTGTGGTAACCCCCATTGCACATTCAGGCATACAATGTTAAAAGAAGCAAAAACAACCTTTTGTTTTTGACCAGAATTAATTTCTAGCTGTGACATGACAGTTGCTGGTGACAATTAGAAGATTTGAAAGCCTTTTTTTCCCCTCAGACCTTCAAACATGTGTTTTTTCCTCTGACTATTGGTGAGCTGCTGGCTTCACAGTGGGTATTCACACTTCAGTGGTATAATTTTCATTAGCAGGAAAAGAGGAAGGCCCTATGAGTGTGCACATGCGCCTTCGGCTATTACAGTGCAAATTTCTGCACACATTTCAAAGAATCTGTGTATGCATGTTGTGCGCGAGTCCGTGTGCAGGTTTCATTAACATATCTGCAGCAGGATGTGTGGTGTACACACCACCACAGTTGTCAGAAGTATAATTCACCAGCAGTTACACAGAAGACAAAAATACTTTACTGAACAAACAATAATTTTTGCCAAGCAAAAAGTTTTCAAGGTTGGGGTGTGGATGGATGTACTGAACAAAAGTACATCCATCCATTTTTTTTTTGGCGGGGGGGTCCTTTTGCAGGCATTAACTGAAACATGCCCTTGCAGTTCCTACTGCCTTGACTGGCTCTGACTAACGATAATGTTATGTTATAGCAACAATACTCTTGGCCCAGTTGCAATGTAGGACAATAGGACAAAAATCTGAATAAAAGTCATCACTCATCCGTGGCTGTATGTATCATTGTACATTAATGTCAGTGCTTGATTAATGTTGATGAGGACATTCACTACACATGTGAAATGAAAGAGCTGAGCAGGTCAAGCAGCCTTGTGTCATTACCTCAACTCTGTCTGTAGGCTGATAGCAGGACGTTAACACAAATTTAACTTGGACACCAAACAAGCTGTAATGTTACCCAGCTGGTAGTAGAGCAGTAGAGGTAGTAGCAGAGGAGCTTCACTAACCACGCTTGCTGGAGAAATTGTCTCTTGTAATGTTGGTGTCACTGTCCATACTGCTTAAACTTACAATTAAAGAGTTCAAGTTGGTATTCTAACGTTAGCTAGAACTAAGGATAGCCATCCAGATGAAAATGCATGGAAAAGAGGACAAACTCCTACACCTATAAGCACAATAATGCTTCTAGCCGCGAACATCCAAATGAAACCAACTCATTTGAACTATTCAAAAATTGGCCTCACCTACAAACCAATAACAAAATAGTTAACATTACTGCTGTACTGCATGAGAGTGCTGTAAGCTTGATTAAATGTGCTACTAATCAGTTGCAGCTTGTTGAAAGATAACTGTGAAGACTCTTATTTATCCAGGTCATGATACTTCTTAGTGCTTGAGCTTCTAGAAGACATTCCACCTCCCATCCATGAATTTTTGTTCAGCATGTCTCCTCCAGAAATACAGCAGCATTCAACATTTCTCTCTGCATTTCATTCTAACATCACGCCTAAAATGCAACAGTATTCACTGTCTATTGCTTAATTTCATCAGAAACAAGCTACCCATTAATATTGCCCAGAATGCATTGTTTTCCAAAGGATACGCCATTTTAATGGGAAACAGAGTTGCTGTCAGAATTTGGTGGTTTGTTACAGTGCAGGCTTGATTTTTGCTCGTCATCTAACTTTCCCAAAATGGCACTATTTAAAATATGTTGCGGCATATCTTGTTGTTATTTTTTCAGCAGTGGGTGAAGCATTCCGGCGACTGAGGAGCAGCTCTGCTCAAAGCCACACCAAGGCCAGTTCAAGTTCAGCTGAGCTCAATTCACTGGCAGTGCGGTTCAGCATGCTGAAAGAAATATAGCACTGAGAGCTCGCAGACGTCCCGCTAACACATATTTAAAGTGTAATTGAGTGTTTGGTGGATTCAGAAATGTAACTCAAGGGCACAGGTTAGGAAACCTTCAATATTATAGTGGTTTGGGGGGATGTGGGGCGGTGGGATGGTGGTGGTGGTGGGTGGGGGGGTTAAACAGGGCTTTTTCCAGGGTGGTCTTTTCTCCTGCAATCCAAACACAGGAGACAGAATTGGTAAAAAACCTACCAACTGCAGCTGGGTGGCTCCACGGCTCTCTCTCTCTGTCTCACTGTCTGTCTCTGTCTCTCCCTTCCTGTCTTTCTCTCTCTCTCTCTCTCTCTCACACACACACACATATACTACAACATTGCAGACACATGTACATAAACACTGATATGTTTATTCTTACACCCCCCCACCCCACACACGCACACGCACATTCACTCTTACTATTACACAGTATGGTATTTTTTTTGGTTTTGTGCTCTGGAATATTTAGGCTGGCTGAGGGGCATAATAGTGGGTAGCAGGGTACTACTGCATGGTTGGTCACCAGACGCTGGAAAATACCAGTTGGATATGTCTTTGTTTGTCTAAGTTGGGACAAAAAGGAAAGCATGGATGGTTGTGATGCCTGTGTGTCTTGGAGGCACCACATGATTTTGTCTTTGTGGCACAAGTTGGTTGTATGTCTGTGTTTGTATAATCTCCAGAGAAATGAGAAAAGGAAGGTTAGGGAATGTCATGGTGTTTGGTGCCTCTGTGTCTTGGAGGCTCCATGTAGCTGTCCATCTGTATACATACTGAGACATGTATTTGTGGCAAAAGGTGTTTTTATTCTCAGAATGTTCTGGGATTATTGTAGGGCTCAAGATATCTGGAAAACTACTGTGTGATGGACCAAACCTGCATAGACTGTGATATATTTTTCCATTCAAAATTGCATTCAAAAAACAGGTCAAATTTAAAGGCACTCTGTATCCTGGTAGAACTTAACACTACAGATAGAAGGCCTCACTATCACGTCTCAGCTTTTCAAAAAAGCTTGTAAAAGAAATCGCTTAGGCAAAAATACAAGCTAGTGAAGTCAGGAAGTGTGGTGGAAGTTGTGCTAGAGTCTTTCCATACTGATCAGACATACAGTTTTTCCTTTATTACCTGGCATGTCTCAAGTCTCCATTCTAATAAAAAACTTTCTACATTTGACAGTGACTGTAAACTGAACCACATCTTTCTCATCAATCTGCTGTCTAAGGACACAGCTGTTAGTAGCTGCTGCTTTGAAATAGTCTGATTGCTTTTTTTGTTTTGTTATGTAATTGAATCTTCTTGTAACATTTTCTTTCTTCACAGTTTGCTTATTTTGAATTACCTGCAATGATTAACTTAATTTTTTCATATGTTTTAAATGTGTTTTATTGCAGTTTTGTGCAGAGTACTTTTAGCTGAACTACATGTATCAAAAGTGCTACACAAACAAAGCTTATAATTTTTTTAGTGGAGAGGACATCTAACAATTTATTTGCCATTCTTGTGAGGAGGGAGAAGCTTTAGCAAATGACACAAATATGTTTGGATGAAAAACCTAGGTGTGGAAATGGTATTTTTTCAATTTCAGCTTTGTGGATATGGATGAAGAACTATGATGACTAACTCATTAGAAAATGACACAGATTAGATACTAAAACTACTTAAAGTATCTTTTCCTGACACGCAGACAAAACGACAGATACACTACCCAGACTCCAGCAGCAGTGAGGAAAGTGAGGGGTGTTCCTCACAACGCTCGATTAGGCTGCCCTTCTCCTTTCATGAAGGCTGTAGACGACCTGTTTTATTGGTGGGGGGTAATTACTCACACACACAGACTCTCTGGTGCTGACACACACACACACACACACACACACACACACACACAGACCATCATGTACATACACACATGGGCACACAGTCTGCCTTGATAGTGCTTGTAATTAGGCCGTGTTTTCTACAGGGGTGGTGGCACGCAGCAGCAGCCAGTGAGTACAGAAGAAAGAAGCCTCAGCCTTATATTAACCCACTCATCACCGACTCTGTTTGAAGCTTACACACACATCAAACAATGTTCAGGAGGCTCTGTTATTTACCTACCATAACCATCATCATCATTATTATTGGTTTCTTCCTTTGGCTGTCTGCTATCTGGTGTTCACACTGTCTGGAAACAAAGATGACAAGTGTTACTTCTCCCATAACTATGATGTTACTATTTATTGAAAGGAAATTGGTCTACGAAATTGATTAAAATAAGAATCAGAATACTTTATTGATTCTCAAGGGGAAATTGGGTCAAGCCACAGGTCAATATGATTTCCAGGGACCACTTGGGGGGTCAGTCTGTATAATGATGTCATGCTAAATGAGCATTTTACACCACATCTGACCAGAACATGATCCGTATAGGTTATGAGGTTATATGGGGGGACACACAAAAAAATCTTCTAAAACAGGTCAGTGTGTTTGAATAGAAAAGCTCTGACCTTCATGAGTCAAGGAATCTAATAATGGGTTATCAATTGATAATTTTTATATAATGTCTACGTTTAGGGGGTACTGCAACCCCTTCAGCACTCCTAGTTGGTTGGTTGCTATTGTTGGGATATGTAGGCAGTCTTTGAACTTGCCAGCTATTTTGTGAGGATTGAGGAAACCTAACAGTGGGTTACTAAACCACATTATCTCAGATTCATCCATTCCATGCTTACTTGTGTCTTTATACAAAGCCAACGGAAAGAAATAAGTGGATGAGGACAGAGCCGAATTATTTCTAAGCAGCAGGAATTTGACCAAGCTTGTCTCTGCATAGGCTGAAAATGTTCTAACTTGAGTGAAAAAAGTTTCACAAGAATTTATAACTTAGGACAAAAGATAGAAACTGAAGGAAAATAATAGAAAGATTTGAAGTTCTTGGTGAGTTCTGAGATCAAACATGGGCTAACTCTGCTCATACACAGTGTACATTGTTAGCTAGCTTCAGTGGCTACCTGGTCTGTGGCTCTCAGCCCCAAGCTCATTGGCTCCTACTGATGACGTAATAAATATACAGATATAACAATATAGTTGCATTTTTAGCAACAGGCTCAATAATTTTCTACAACCTGTGTGTGTTCATGGCAATGAAGGAACATGTCACCCTGTGTGACAGAATGGGTTGTTGTTGTGTTTTGAATAGTTTGGACAACAAACTATGATACAGTGGAATGAGATACATAAATCAGGCTTTGGACACACAAATCCTTGTTAGTAGCATACATTCATTGGTTTGGGTCTGTTCATGGGATTCGTTGACAGTAAGAATGATGTAGAATAGGAAGCTGAACACATGCATTTGCTGGTTTAACTCTTGGAATCTCCCTTTAATACTCTCAACAGTAGTGCATGTGCTATTACTCTTAGGCGATATTAATTAAGAGCCATGAGATGAAACGAGGCTGACAGATTCTTCAGACTCTTGAGGCAGTTTTTGTCTGTCTGTTCATCTGCCACATTGTGAACTATGCACTACAAACTTTATGAGCAGCTTAGAATGCAAAGTTTTCTCCTAATCACACTAAGTACTTCTATTTGAATTTGAAGTTTCACATGAAAAAAAATCAACAAATTGTTGTTGGTTGAGTATGAAAGTTTAGTCTTGACCATGGAAACAGCAGTTTAATAAAACAACAACTTTTCAGGTCAAAGTCTGCTTACTAGCTTTTCTTCGATGCTTTCAGCCACATTATATGGTCTTCCTCAGTGGATGGAATTTACTCAGTAGTCATGAAAATAGTTCAGGCCACATGATGACAGCTGAGTTCCAAATTCCAAATGAACCCTACAATTGAAAGCTCCAAACAAAGCTAGTAGGTGGACCTTGTGTCAAAAGTACTGTCACAATTTTTATTATCATTACTACTATTTATTTTCTGTCAAACTGGTGTGGAATTTGAAAGATAAAGGCTTTTACCATGCCGGGAAGATCTAATGGTTAGTTGCATTATGGCAAATTGTGTGATTCAGTGTTCCTGGTACTAAATTCATTTTAGGGACTAAAATCTGAAACATTGTTATCTCTTCTGTTTCATATGTGATATTTTTTCTGTCTCTCCTGAGTCCCCCAGTTTTATGGAAGTGCATACTAAATAAATGAAGTAAAACCTTTAAAATTATTAGCAGAGACAAAGAGGAAGCTATCTGTCATGTCCAAGAAGTTATGTTAAGTTATGTTTTTGTCCTGTGTCCATGTTGTCTTGTGACTTCATGTTTTATTGTGAAACCTAACTCTCCTCTCGTTTCAGGCCCTTGACTTCCTGGTGTCCTTCCCGCTTGTCTGATTGTCTACCCCACACTGACTGTTTCCACCTGTTCCCCATTACCTCATGTGTATATATTGTCTGCGTTTCCCTTTGTCCCGTGCCAGTTTGTCTTGTCTTGTGCAGTCTGAACCTACGCAAATGCCACGTCTTGTTACCAGGTTTTGTATTTCTTTGTTACTTTGTCTAGTTAAATCCCATAGTCTGGCCTTGCTTTATTTTCATACTTTGCCTTGTCTTTTCCTGTCACAGTATTTTCCTCTTAAGAGTGATTTTTGTTTTCCTCCTTGAGAGCGATCTTTAGTTATTAGAATAGTTTGTGTCTTCCTCTGTAAAGAGCGTTTTATTTTGTTACTTTGTCATTAAAGATTGTTTGTTTTGAACTTTGTCTCCTAAGTCGTGCATTTGGGTTCAAGTCCTAGTTCGGTAGTGACACTATCTGACTCCACAGAAAATGAAAAAAACAAAAAAAAAAACAAAACAAAATAACTAAAGGAAGCATAGTGTATGCAGTGAAGCACAGGCCTGACCTGAACACAACTTTTTTTCAACTTCTTTATTTATTCACTGTCTCCTCTACTTCGACCTATTTACATACTACACTGTAAAAACAGTTTCAGAGGCTTGTAGAAGCCTGAATGAGTTATAATGAAGAATGAGGTCAAACTGAAAGTGGGTGCACACAACTATGCTAAGTAACATTGGTCAAAGTGAGAGGACGTTGGTCTGTAAACTGTGATGGATATTTACAATGAACAGTTTGGTTAGTAGTTTCACTGTGCCGCTTTGTTTTTTCTTCCAGATAATTGAACCCCTAATACTTGCTTGAACTAGCTTGAAAGCACAACCCAGTGCACATCAGTGAAACACTGATTTGTCTCAGGATGAGTTGATGCAGCATTGATTCATAACATGAAAGAGTTGGACCGGGATTTGATCTATATATTTGGAGAGGAAAATATAATTTGTTTTTGGGAGGCTGTAATTTGCATCATAACCAAAGTTGTGGATTTTCCTCATTTTCGTAGCTGTTTTATAACTGACAACGTCCAATGTGATTGCAGAGATGAGTAGAGCTTAAAGAAATTTTATTATTATCATCTTATATATATATATATATATATATATATATATATATATATATATATATTTCAACACACACTTTGAGTACCACTGCTTGATTTATATAGATTGTTTCTCGATCGAGGAGACGAAATTAAGCTTTGGAAAAGCTACTCTTAGAAATTCACTCACTGAACTAACTTCTATTCAGGACATAAAATCAAAACATTTCTTTAAACAGAAACCACCCTGGATTATGGCCCACACTTGGAGCACCAGACTTAGACTGTCAGAGTAGGCAGCAGAATTTTGTTGTAAATTGTTGGATTGTCTCCTTTTTTTCCCCAAACCAATGACTTATCACCTTGACTGACGCAAACCAGCCTGACAGCACTGAAACCAGCTGCAATGCATAGCTGCTGCTTTCATTCAAACACTCAGAGGTGAATAACAAACATCAGAGGTGTTTTCCTCTGCACACAGTGAGTAAAACCACATCCTCCGTGCTGCACTACTCAATTGTGCATGCATACAAGCTGTACCCACTAGCAAGAATGTGTTCGGTATGTCTATGTGTGTAGGTGTGCATGCATGTGTGTGTAATCTGGTTTTCTGGATGTATTGTGTTAATGCTCTGGTTGACTAAACCTCTCACCTGCAAAACCCAGAAAAAGCCAGGCTGTATTACAAATGAGCTGCTGTGACTTTTCAGCACAATGCCTGACTGCTGCTTTGAGCACAGCAATGTCCAGCATGTGGCACCTAAAACCATTCTACATTTCACGACTGCAGCTATGCTTTCATTTTATGATGCTAGGATGTAGTGATAAACTACGGCCAACCTCAACTAATTTGTTGTATGTATGTTGTATGTCAAATGCTGCACCAGAGACAATAAAACACTGGATTTACTGTATGCAAACACAAAGGATTCAAGATTCAAGATTCTTTATTGTCATTGAGCATGACATGTCAATGAAATTTGCATTGCAACCCCCATGTTAGAAACAAGATAATAAGAAAGATGAGAAAGATTAGAAAGAATAAAATTAAGATAACTACAATAAAATAAACCAACATGCAATAAAAATATACCAGAATGAAAATATACTAAACAATAAACAATAAAATATACCAGTGAAATGTGCCAACAGAATAAAATATACAAACAGAATAAAATATACACAGTGAAATGTACCAACAGAATAAAATATACCAGTGAAATGTACTGACAGCAGCTGAAATATACTAAAATGTATATAAACAGTAAACAATAAAATATACCAATCAAATGAAATACCAATGAAAATGAAATGTGCCAATATACTAAAATGTATATAATTTAGGTAAGTGTATGTGTGTGTACTTAAATGTTAAGTACACAGAAGGTGTAGGTGGAGGTGAAGGTGTAAAAGTGCAGTGTGCAGTGGTTCACAGTACTCACAGTCTCTCACTCCAGTGAGGGGCTGCTGGGGGTGATAGCTCTAACAGCTCTGGGGAAGAAGCTGTCCCTCAGTCTGTTAGTGGTGGTGCGGATGTTCCTGTACCGCTTTCCTGATGGAAGAGGTACAAACAGTCTGTGGCCCGGATGGTTGGAGTCCGTGGCGATGGATCTCGCCCTCTTCCTGACCCAGCCTTCATATATAGAGTCTAGGTCAGGAAGGGGGCAGCCCACGATGCCCTGTGCAGTTTTAACCACCCGTGCCAGTTGTTTCCTCTACTGTGCCGTGCAGCTGCCATACCACACTGTCACACTGAGGCAGAGGATGCTTTCAGTTGTGGCCCTGTAGAAATTGACGAGCAACCGAGAGGAGAGTCCAGCCCGTTTCAGTTTTCTGAGGAGGAAGAGCCTTTGTTGTGCCTTCTTCACCAGGCGGGAGGTGTTCATGGACCAGGAAAGATCAGATGTGATGTGGAGGCCCAGGAACTTGATGTTGTCCACACGCTCCACCACTTCTCCATCGATGAGGAGGGGGGTGTGATCCGTCTTTCTTGACCTCCCGAAGTCAACAATGACCTCCTTGGTCTTCCCTGTGTTCAGCACCAGGTTGTTGGCTGAACATCACTGGGTGAGCTGGCGTATCTCCTCTCTGTAGTGGATCTCGTTGTTATCTGAGATGAGACCCACGACTGTAGTGTCGTCCGTGAACTTCACGACTGTGTTGGTGGGGTGTATGGCAGCACAGTCTGGCGTTAGTAAGGAAGAGACTGGGGAGATCGGGTCTGTGAGGGTTAGCATGTAGCCTAGCACGCAAGCTGCTCTCTTGCCCCTCCTCCATCTCCTTGGGAGCAGCGGGGGGATGGTGGTGGGCTCTGGGGTCCGTAGCAGCTTCGGGGTAATAAAGTCCAGCTTAGGGGGTAAAGTAGTAAAAGTGGAAACGTGCGTCTGCACGCGCCGCCATCTTGCCATTACAGGGCAAGGATGCTTAGAGCTCTTCACCCCTCCCCCCACTGGGCCGATCTGACCACAACCTGGTTCATCTGCTACCTACTTGACTGATGAGTGAACAACAGCAAACCATTAGGCCTGTGAAGACATGGTCAGATGAGTCCAGTATGGCACTGAGAGACTGTTTTGACACCACCGACTGGGAAGTGTTGTGCAGTCCTCATGGGGAGGGCATTGACAGTTTGACAGCATGCATCATGGACTACATCAACTTCTGTGTGGACAACACTGTGCCAACCAGATGGTGCAGTGTTTCCCAAACAACAAACCCTGGGTGTCTCCTGAACTGAAAACCCTACTGAATGAGAAGAAAATGGTTTGTTGGGGACAGAACTGAGTTGAAGTGGAGGCAGAGGAATCTGAAAAGGGAGATCAGGAGAAGCAAGGAGAGCTACAGGAGGGAGCTGGAGGAGCGTCTGCAGGGGAACAACAGCAGAGAGGTTTGGAGGGGCCTGAAAAACATCTCAGGCCACAGCAGCGACAGACCAGGAATGGGCAAATGAGCTAAACCTGTTTTTCAACAGGTTTGATTCTACCCCGTTCCCCAAACGCCAGAGCCCAGACCAGCATCCCTGACACCAGCTGCTCTGCCCTCACACCACGTCACCCCCATCCAATCCACATCACAGGCTACGGACCCAGCCCCCCTCTTCACTTAACAGGAGTCACCCTCCTCTCCATAACAGCAGATCAGGCGAGGAAGGAGCAGGGACTGTGCAGATCAGCTCTGTGGGGTCGTTCAGGACATCTTCAATATGAGCCTCAGCCTAGAGAGAGTTCCTGCCCTGTGGAAAAGTTCCTGTGTGGTCCCAGTGGCAAAGACTGTGCATCGCAGGGAGCCCAACCACTTCAGGCCTGTAGCCTTAACTTCCCACCTGATGAAGACACTGGAGAGGATTATACTACCACTTCTGTCACCTGATGAGCAACATGCTGGACCCCCTGCAGTTCGCATATCGACCAGGCATTGGTGTGGAAGTTGCTATCATCTACCTGCTCCATTGCTCTCTCTCTCGTACCTGGAGAGCACTGGTAACACAGTGAGGACTTCTCCAGAGCTTTCAACAGTAGACTGTCACCTGGCTGCATGGACCATCGACAACCTCACCAACAGACCACAGTTTGTGAAGCTTCACGACTGTGTGTCGGATGTGGCAGTTTGCAGCACTGGGGCTCCACAGGGTACTGTGCTCTCACCTCTCCTCTTCACCCTCTACACATTGGACTTCAGACACAACACAACCAGCTGCCACCTACAGAAGTTCTCCAATGATACAGCCGTCATTGAACGTCATCACTAACTTTGTCGACTGGTATGGACTAAACCACCTGCAGATCAATGCCAGCAAGACTAAGAAGATGGTGATAGACTTCTTGTCAGGAAGGTGGGATTTAAGGGGAATCTAAGGAATCTATGGGTAGAACCCAGATGCAGACCCGTGGGGGCGCTTGGTTCAAAATAATAAGCAAAATTTATTAAACACAACCAAAACTCGGGGAACTATGAAAAGACACACTATGGGAAAAGGAGTCACACAACAATGAAACAACACAGGGAATGAACACACATGAACACAAGACACAATGGAGCTGGGGACACAAGAAACTCTCTCTAACACAAAACGTGGCAGGACTAGCGACAATACAAGGAAACACTCACCGGGAACATGGTAAGGAGATGAACAAAGACAAACCAATGGAAAACACTGACATGAAACATGGCACGGACATGAACAAGACAGCACAAGGAAAAACACTTACTAAGGGGGCTATGGCTATGACTATGACACAGGAACATGGACAACAAGGATTCACAGACCTCAAGGTAGCACAGACATGGACATGAACAAAGGTAACGCAACAAGAAACACTTACATGAAACACGACAAACACTTACTATGGGGGCTATGGCTAGGACTATGACTGTGACTAACGGCAAGGGAATTTACAGACCACGTAACGCAGACAACGACCCAACAAAGACTGGGGGGACTTAAATACACAAGGCAGGAACACTAATGACACACAGGTGAAACACATCAGACAATCACACTGGAGGGAAAACACAGGAAGTAAAGCAACACAAAGACACATAACATGAACCTTCAAAATAAAACAGGATGTAACAAAAACCAGGCAAAGACAACACACAATGGGAAACTTAACAAAAAACCAACGTGCAACCAACGTCATGACAGAACCTCCCCCTTAAGGGACAGATCCCAGATGTCCCTAACGTGAAAAGTTCAAAAGTTCAAAAGTCCAAATCAAGCAGGGTGGGTGGAGGGGGATCTGGAGGAGTGAGTTTCTCTGGTGGTCTGGCCAGTGGCCAAAGACTAAGGCAGAAACTCTCTGGAGGCTGCCGGCGAAGGCGAAATCCCTCTGGAGGCCAGTGGCGAGGGCGGAACCCCTCTGGAGGCCAGGGGCGAGGGCGAAACCCCTCTGGAGGCCGGCGACGACCAACAAGGCTGGAAGCTGGCGACGGGGCCGCAGGACAAGAGGCCGGCGGCGAGGAGGACTGTGATCCTGGTCTCTGGCGGCGGGGGCAGCAGCGGCGGCAACAGCGACGGCTCTGGCACTGGCGGCTAGGACAGCTTGGGCACTGAAAACGAGGACAGCTCGGGGACTGGAGGTGACGAGGGGCTAGAATGCTGATGGCTGTTTTTTTTTCAGAAATCTCCTGATTTAAAAAAGCAGTGTAGTGGAATATCGGTTGTCCCAGACTGAGAGACAGAGAGCCAGCCAGCCATGGATGCTTATTTCTCAGAAAAACAGTTGACCGACACTCAGCTTTTGCCATGTTACTTCAGAAAATACTTGCCACTTTTATCTCTGTCAGAATGGTGGCTTTAGGTTTGGGTCTGGACTTTACCACTTGCTACTTGGACACCACACCACTGTCAGAACTGACAGGGATCTCACAACACACTCACTTCTGAAGTAAAAAGTTCAGTCGCTTTCAGTGTGTCAATGTGAGAGTGTTTGGGGTTCTAGGTCAATGGGGCATTAAAGTTGAAATGGCCAAATTACTTATATCTCAAATAATATGATGATATATGAATGGTTGGGTGAATTCTTTTCATGGTATGCTCAGTGTTGAAATGCAACATAGAAAATGCAGCAGCCTAATACATAATATGACAGTATTAGGTAGAGGTAAACCCTGTAGATGTTACACATTGACTGGCTTCTTCTGCATGGCAGTGGTGGATGAAGCTTATGAAAATGGTAGTGCTTGGAGCCAAACACCATCACAAAGTAACTGATTTTTTAAAAACAGCGTTGTATTTTTAAATAATGGTGGTTACATTGACCTGGAGTATTGTGAATTTATCCAGGCAGGTCTAGTGGATCAATGTTGAGGAACACTGAAATGTCACAACTTTTTGAAAGATCTTTCAATACTATCACTACCTACTTATTTTCATAAAGTGGAGTCTTGTGCACTCTTGTCGTCAGGCTCCATATAATGGTATAATTATACCACATACATGTGCATGTGTATGTGAGTATTTCAGACACACACATACAGTTTGGAAATTCACCTTGCGCCATGCCAGTTAAGTTTCTTAAGGTGGACTGAGTAACAGCTGTAGGGTTATATAACATAACCACCAAGAAATGCCATTGTGGTACAAACTGGTACCAAGAGAGATATACAGTAAGAGGGGAATTATTTGGTTAGGGCCTTCACTGAGGGAAAGAAATGCAAAAAGAATTTTCAATCTTTACTCAAGGTCCATCCCTGTCTTATGGTCTTCATTGGCGAAGTTGGTCAGGTACCATAACATCACCTCAGTATGGAACTTTGGTCCCATGATAACAGGTGGTTGTATATAGGTGAAGAGCCACATATTGCAAGATGGCTGACTCGGTGCTTTATTCTCTTTTACATGCTTTGTTTTTGTTAATTTGTCGCCACTTTTCATTGAGCTGGATTTTTTTTCTGAACTTCTCATTGGAGGGACAGCAGCTTTGTATGGGATTTGCAGGAGACATAGACAGGGGAAACAAGCTGGAGCTGAGCTGAACTGAGACAGTAGGGATTCTGTACAGCGCTCCCATCTACATCTGGTCAATATCTGCTTTCTGACAAATAAGATGGACGAACTGCTACTCCTAAATAGAACGAACACATACTTTTGCAGATTTGGCTCAGTGAGTGCACAGCAGAAACTGTGGTATATCTGCCTGGCTTACACCTCTTCTGAGTGGACTGTGTAACACAGCTCTAGGGGAAAGCCAGGGGAGGTGGAATCTGCTTCTATGTTAACAAGAGTTGGTATGCATATGTCACAGTGTTCCAAAAATCTTGCAGCTCACCTACAGACCATATTCATAAGTTGTAAATACTTCTAAGTTGTTCTCCTTGTTTATTCTGGTCGGTGTTTACATCCTAACTCAGGTCTGAGTTGGTGAGGCTTTATGTTGCTCTGTCATCTGTGAGTCAGCTGAAAGACATCCCAGGCCCCCTACTGGACCCCCTACAATTTGCCTTCTGGTCAAACAGGTTGGTTGAGGATGCAGTCAACATGGGACTACATCCTGCAACACCTTGACCACCTAGTGACATATTCAACGATCCTGTTTGTGGACTTCAGCTTGGCATTAAACATAATTGTCCTAGAAATCCTCTGCGCAAAACTCACGCAGCTCACTGTACCAACCTCCAGCCATCAGTGGATCACAAACTTCCTGACAGACAGGATGCAGCAAGTGAGGCTGAGGAAAATCACATCCAGTACCCAAAACACCAGCACTGGAGCCCCCCAGGAAAGTGTGTTCTCCCCCCCTGCTCTTTTCCTTCTACATCAATGACTGCACCTTGGGAGACAACCTGTTCCAACTTCTTCCCTCTGGTAGCTACGACAGATCACTGGACACCAAAACAACCAGACACAAAAACGTATCTTTCCAAAAGCCACCCTGATGAACAATTAGCTAGAGAGAATGGAAAGGCTAGTTAGCTCTTATATTAGAAAATGGTTGGGTGCTCCCAGGTGCTTAAGCAATGTAGCTTTGTATGGGAAAGGAATGCTTCAGCTGCCAGTATCCAGTCTAACAGAGGAGTTTAAATGCACTAAGGTTAGGACAGAACTTTTATTATCTGGGAGTAAGGACATGTTAGTTAGCAATGTGGTTCCGAATCCTTCTGGGGGGAGGAAATGGAACCCAAGGGCAGCAGTGCAGGAGGCAGAGGCAGCTCTTAGGCATGCAGAAATAGTAGGAAATGTTCAATTTGGCCGGGGAGGCTTGGGGCTTGGCCCAGGCAAACCAATGTGGAATAAAGCAGGTCTAAAGGAGAAAAGAAAGCTTGTAGTGGAACAGGTGCGTAGGCAGGAGGAGTTGTTAAGGGGGGCAAAAGCAGTTGGTCAAGCCAAACAGGGACAATGGTTGAATTGGGAAGGTGTTGAGAAGAGGAAACTTAGTTGGAGGGACCTGTGGAATATGGAGGAAGGCCGTATTAAATTTCTGATAGGGGCGACATACGATGTGTTGCCAACCCCGCAGAACCTAAGTCTCTGGGTACAGGGCGATCAATCGTGCCCACTCTGCTTAGGTACAGCAAGTTTAAAGCACATTTTGTCAGGTTGTAGAATTAGCTTATCACAAGGCCGGTATACATGGCGGCATAATCAGGTGCTGAGAAGCTTAGCCGCAGGCATTGAAGAGAGAAGGAAGCAGGTGAATTCTGGAAGTTCTAGAAAGGAGAGGTTAGATGTGCAGTTTGTTCGAGAGGGGGAGAAAAATAGAGCTGCTAAGTCAGGGAGAAGGCAGGTAGGTGGCTGCCTGGTAGGGGCTGATGATTGGCAAATGCAGGTCGACGTGGGAGGAAAGCTAGTTGTGCCCCAGGAAATAGTTTATAGTAATCTGAGGTCGGACATTGTCTTATGGTCCATGAGTAAAAAGACTGTGTTTTTTATTGAGTTAACAGTCCCTTGGGAAAATTCAGTGGAGGCAGCTTATGAAAGGAAGAAGACTAAGTATGCAGATTTAAAGACAGAATCTGAGCAGTGGGGATGGAAGACCAGGGTCTGTCCGGTTGAAGTGGGGTGTAGAGGTTTTGTTGCAGGGTCAGCTGTTTCACTGTTGAGGGAGCTGGGAGTGCATGGGCAAAATTTAAGGAAGACAGTGAGGGAGATGTCAGATGAGGCTGCTAGGTCTAGTCAGTGGATATGGATCAGGAGAAATAATAGTAGTTGGGGGGTGAAATAGGGACGGGGGGGGGGGGGGGGGGGCAGAGGACATGCATGCCTAACCCGGCGGGAGAAGAGGTTAAAGTCTGAACAAGACACCTCTCCTCTGCTCTGCTTTCCCCGCCCCATCTTCTCGCTCTGCCAATAGGAAGAGAACCAGGAAGAGGAAGTTTAGATAAGGTGGGGGTGTGGCCAGCTAGAGTCTCTCTTTGGGGCCATGCGGCCTGTTCAGGTGAGTTTGCGTTGTAAGATACAGAGTTGGCTTGTTTTTTGATCTTTTTGGTTGTTTTCCTGTTTTGTTTGCTTCTTGAAGGAAATGTTAGGGTTTGTGTTCCTGCTTTGTTTGCTTTTTGAGGGAAATGGTAGGGTTTGTTGCTTCTTGAAGGAAATGTTAGAAGAGGCTGTTAAATCTAGTCTGTGGTTTAGGCCTCCACCTTCAGCACCCTCTAAATTTTCCACCCCCTACCCGAACAAGGGTCTGTATCCAATCCCTACTTTCATCTTTTGACTCTACCTCTTTATTTTCTACCCCCTACCCGAACCAGGGTTTGTATTCCCACCCCGCTTTTTTTGGTGCAGTTGGTGAGAGGCAGGTGTAGATGATGGTAGTGTGGCAATCGGCAGTTACATGTGGCATCTAGGCCTGTGGTAGCATTGTAGCAGCTAACAATAGCTAAAGCGGTGAGAGTATGATAGTATCTTAGCAGTTAGTATTGGTAGCTAGCAATTAACATTAACAGTATAGGTGAATCTAGCTTTATTGTCTTCTTCTGTTCCTCTTAGCAGGTAGCGGTTAGCATGTAACATTAGCTAAATGGTAGCATCGGAACTGTATTGTCTTCTTCTGTTCTTCTTAGCGGTTAGCATTAGCATTAGCAATAGTTAAATGGTAGCATCGGTACTGGCCACTACCTGGAGCATCTCTGGGTCAGTTGAACGTGGCGGTGCTGTTTGGATTGTGTAGGAGCAGTGTGAACTGGCACTAGGGGGGGTGACTCTGGGACGCCGGAGTTCACTGCCTAACCTCCTGGAGGTGTAGTGGGACTAAGTAGGCGAAACACTGTTGAAGGGAGGTTTCCACCTGATGACCCCCAGAGATGTGTTAGGAATCACTGCTCTTTGGCATGTATAGAGGCAGATTAGAGCTCCAAGGTTCTTCACTGAGAATGAATCCTCTTTTTGAGCACAAGTATCTTGTGTTTAAATTAACTGTCACTAACCTTCTGACACCTAAACGTCCACTGACTGGCCATTTCTCAGTCATGAACATTATTGTTTCATTATTCTTTGTATATGTTGTTTATTTATATTTTTGCACTACTTAACCTATTGTTCAGTCTTTTGTTGTTGTTTTTTGGCTGTAGGTCCCTTTTTTGCTACATTGAGTGCAATGTTTAAACCAGAGATAATTCTTTGTATGTGCACTCATACAATAAAACTGAGACTGAACATGATTCTGATTTTGATGGGCGGAGATAGTGACTCCTGTCTTTGTTGAAAGATGGTCTCCAGTGTCAGATGTGAATGTCTTCCTTGATGTTTCACCAGCCGTGCACTGAGACCTGGTTCATGACCTCTTGTTGTGTATATGCGTATGCTGCATGTCCAAACATACTATGAGGATCACTTGATTGTCTAGCCACAGGTGTTTCTTATCTGTTAGACACATGTACCCTTATGAGCCTATTGTGTATATATAAAGGGAAGCTCAAAGCTCATAGTTGTATGAAACCCTGAAAAATGTTTAGATGTTAGAAGGAAAGCATCTGGATACAGCCAAGCTAAAGATCTAAAACCAACAGAACAATTTCACAAGAGTGGAGAGTACAGAGTGTGTGTGTGAGACAGACAGAATACACAAGGTGCACGCATGACAGTGAGTGTGTATGCTTGAGTTTAAATGGGTAAAAAATAAAAAACAAAAAGTGCGAGATCAGGAACAAACAAAACAAAATTGATCTGGATAACAGTCCTACTTTTGACTGAGCTCTTTTACTTTTCAAGATATAGGTTCTGGTTTGGGTCACATCATTCAGGCCACTGAAGAACAACAAAACTCTCACCTGAATCCCAGGCTGAAGATCATCCTTTAGGTGGATTTATATGTTTTTGAAAGAAATACTCAGTTTTTGACACTGTTACAATGATGTGTGTCACGTCATATAATCATGTACAATATCATCATCAGTTGATGTGTGCCAGTTGACACTTGAAGGACACACCGGATGCACTGCACAGACAGGAGAACTAGTCGAGATACAGTAGCCAGTGTTTAATGTGATAATGTTGCTGCTTTTCAGTGGAGATGACAAAGATCTATGTTGGGAGACAAGACAATAGCACACCATGATCCACTGACTTGTGTCAATGTGCTGGTGTGCAGGTCAAAAAAAAAATGTGTTTGGGATTTTTGACATATGGTTTATGCTACAGGTGTGTATTGTTCCATAAATGGCAACAATTTGATTTGATGCATATGCAAGCAGTAAAGTATGAAAGGTTTTTATTTTACAACCCTGATTCCAAAAAAGCCGGGGCGCACTGTAAAACAAAATAAAAACATTTCATCATTTGCAAACAAACTGCGTTTACCTACAACAGTTTCACAAAGTGCTCCCAAGTCCATGTAGTAGTATCTTTTACACAATCATGTGTTCACAAAGTGGTGAACCTTGCCTCATCATTGCTTGTGAATGACTGAGCCTTTCCAGGATGCCCCTTTCATACCCAATCATGATACTATCACCTGTTGCCAATGAACCGGTTCACCTGTGGAATGATCCAAACAGGAGTTTAGAGATTCCACAACCTTCTCAGTCACAGGTAAAACATTAAATATATTATCTAGATTGTCTTTGCCCTATTTTCACTTGAGTATGTCAAAAAAGATTTGTAGACAGCCATGTGCATCCTCCGATACACATGTAGATATTATCCCACTTCTTTTCACTTGCCAGCTTCCCTGGACAAGCATGGCACTTATTGAGGTTCATGCTATCCAAAATCCAACAGTTTATTGGAATGAACCAGTAAGAGTCCATACCTAAAGATGTATTTTATGACGCTTGAAAGAGAACTGTAAAGAGCATAGAAAGTCAATGGTTGGCGCAGTGCAAAACTGAAAGAACCTCTTTCTTAGCATAAAGAGAGTTGTTCGTATTGTATTGGGGAAGAGTGATAGAATTAGAAGGGAGGAAGGGAAGGTAGCAACTGATGGAGAGAGGTCAAAAGAAGTGGAGGAAGAGATAGATTGGATAGAGGATTGCTCCATCGGTACAGTGAGAGTGTTAGTGGCACCAGTGAGGTTGAAGACATCTGCTTTGTATTAAAGAGTGCACTGGGCCTCTCACATGATGAAACCCAGCCTGGCGCTCCACAACACAGTAAGATACTGCCATTGGTCTCTCCTCCTCCTCCTCCCCCACCAGCCAATCAGGAGCCAGCAGGCCCTGAGGAGATGTTACAACCATACTATCCATCCTCCTCCAGCCCTCCATATTTCGCTCTCTCCTGCCTTTATGCTGCATTCATTTTAATTGAGAAGTGTCTTTGTGATGTCTTTATGTAATAGGACACATCATCACACACATTCTTCTAATTCTATGTTTTTTCTTTTTTCATTTACACTTGACACTTGATAATATTTTTTGCATATTGTAAAAGTTCCACCCCAGCTATTTCAACAAGTACTTTATTACTATATTTGTCTTATTTGATGTGCAAGATCTAAGATACGAAAGCAGACTTCAGCAGTACTTTCTAGTATACAGCCTTAAACAGCCTCTACAATTTCCTCACAGGACTTGAATGCAACATTAACTGGACAACAGCTGTGTGGGTTTCCCCCTCTATTGCCTTGACAACCAGAATCCCTCAAAATAACAAACTGGTTCACATTTCTTTCTTCCTTGTTTTCTCTCTGCTGGATCTTTCCTTACTTTCTCTCTTTTGCTATGCAACCCACCTAAAATTCATCTCACTCTTTCTCTTCATTCACTTGGATTTGCGTCTTGTTCTGTTTGTGTGTACAACTGTAGTTATTTTGTAGTTAGAATACTAAGATACAAAACTATGAAAAAAGAGAAGAGATTGTCAGCAACCCTGTTAAAGCTATATGACCATTCCTTTGCATCCTCATATTACTGAATGCCTTTTGGTCACTATTTGAGTTGGCATCTAAAATTAAATTTTGGGAAATTATTTAATTATTAAGTTTGAGAAGCAAAGCAACAAATAATATTAATGTGTTTTTCTGACTTTTTCTTTTGGTATAGCCAATTATATTTTAGTGCAGTATTGGTTGTTGCTAATTCTATGTTAATATTGTTTGACAGCATGTTTGACTGATGAGCCACTGTGTGCCTGTACAATGTACCAGGATTTTTATCAGGATTTTTTTTTCAGGCTTTTTTGTTGTTATTTGATGGTGACAGATAAAGAGGCAGACAGAAAAGGAGAGAGAGGGTCATATGACATGCAACAAAGGTTGCAGGCTGGAGACCAGCTACAGTTACAACCATGTGGCATGTGCTGGAACCAGGGACCAGGAAATACATTTAAAAATGATGTTTTGGAAAATAGTTGGCAATGATATAAAGTTTATGCGATTTGAACTGTTTTGATTTGAAATTGTCAAAGTTTGTTTTTGTGCCAAGTATCTCATTCTTGTCATTAGCTCAGTTTTCATTATCTCTATTACTTTTTCCTCTCTTTCCCTCTTTCCCACACTTATTGTTGCCTGACTTTGTCCATCTCTTGCTCGTCTCATGTGCTGTGTTACATCATTTCTGCTATCAGTCTGACGTTCTCACTGAGGTCAGTGCAATTGCAATTTTATCATCATGCGCGCGCACACACACGCACACACACACACACGGACACACACACAGCTGGGCCTTAGCTCATTCCCTCTAGTGTACGACATTGGGTCACTCCCTCTGTGTGTGTGAGTGTTTGTGTGTGTTTTATACTCCCTCTGTGGTCAGAGCAGTGTGATTTAGCACAGTAATATACGTATTTCCCCTCACTGACAGCTCCTTGATAGACCTCTGAGAAGGCAGCAATTGACCAAAGCTCTAGATCTTAGACAAAGCCAAGCTGTCCATATTTTCACAGTTTTTCTACAGTTCTACCGAGGAATGACTGGCTTTCAAGAAAAACTGTGAGGCAGGCAAAGATTAGGATTTTATTTATACTCCATGTGCTTTTAATGAAATGAACACTCTTGTAAACATACCAGGGTGGGAAGCTAACACTTGGGCAACTGGCCATTGCATGGAATAGACACATATTTTGATCCACTGAATAAAATACTGTATAGAAACAACTATCATCAATAGTGATTGGGCAGTGGTTATTTGGCTGGTGGTAAGTATTTATTTTAAAGGCCTCCCAGTGCCCCCATGTTTGAAAGAAACGCAGAATAAGGACACTCCTACAGTAGGTATAAAACCCGATAAATCCAGCACACAGTAGGTCTGAGGTAGAGAAAATCCCTGGACAGGTTAACATTATATTTTCCATTTTAGGATCAGGCTTACCCCCATTATCCACTGAATGTGTGAACGTGGACCATTCTACAACCTTGATTCAATCGGGGGACTATAATAGGGGTTGTTGTCAGGGTGAAATGTCCACTGGATGCAGGAGTAGAGTGTCTACTCACGGCTAGTTCCCACTATCTTTACATTTTGAGTCTGTTTTTCCAGAGCAGCTTACATCTCACGATGTGTGAATGAATTCAAATGCCTAGATTGACTGAAAAATGAAACAAGAATCATATTTAACAATGCATTTAATCTGTTTTTGTCTCTTCAAATACATATAACACAAATAGTGTTTCTTGTTTATTTCACTTCTGCTTAGACATCTGAAGCAGGAGAAGAAATGCCACAGTTTTTCCTCTGCTTTATACAGTATCTGTTACCAACAGCATTTTAATTTAAAAATCTTCGCTCAAAGACCACTTGCTAGCTTTCAAACACATCTTGCACATTGGCATTGTATCTGCATCTGACCACAATGTTATGCCACACCAGCCACATGCCTGTGACAAGCCTGATACCCTTGTATCGAAGTCAATGTTCAGTAATTTGTACATCAACCTCTTTGATAAAGCTTAGGGCTGGCTCAGGCTTGCCTTGGACAAGCCCCTAGTTATGCTGTTGTAGGCTTAGACATGGCAGGAGGCTCCCCATGATACACTGAGCTCCTCTCTTCTCATCAATGTGTCCATCAGTATGCATTCATGTCTCATTAATGTATGTAACTAGCTTGGCTTCTCCCCCAGAGTCTTTGTTCTTTCTCGTCTTGCAAGTTCCCATGGATCGTGGCTTACTGCCCTTTTTGAAGCCCACTACTACTGTTCATTTCTTTTTGATTATATACAAATAATGTTTTTTATACACATATGTGATCATAAGTATATTATCATATTAATATACACATATACTATCAAACACATACCATATACATATCATGTACTATTTTATCATTAGTCAAATTTCTATTATTGCTGTTATTATTATTGTCACTGGTTGGCATATCTCTCTCTCTCTCTCTCTCTCTCTCTCTCTCTCTCTCTGTGGGGATCTGCAGTTTCCCCTCGTTTTGTCACTTTGTGTCTTGTTCCCCTCTCCTTCTGTCTCCTGTCTGTCTTTCCTGTGTCTATCTCTTCCTTCCCTGAGCACAGCTGCACTCAATCATGCAATCAAGACTCACCTGCTGCCACAGTATATAAGCACTGGTTCTCCACTCAGTATTTGTCGAATCGTCAGTTTATCCACATGGTAACGACCAAGACCCTGGCTGAGTATTTTTTAATCTATTTGTTCTTGCCTGCCTTCCTGACTCTTGTTTTTTTTTTTTTTTTTGTGCTCAGGTGCCTTGTGGTCACCTGTCTCTGTACGCCCTGTCTGTCTGTGTCTTTGGAAAAGGATTGTCTGGCCTACCCCTACTCAAGTCTTCTCCAACTCATTGACTGCATCAGTTTGCTTCCGTTATCAGTCATTATTTAAGACTTTAAACCTTTAAACCTCTCCTGTCCTCTCTGTTGAAGTGTGGCATTTTGTGTTCTGCAATCTAAATAAATCTGCTAATTTCCTCTCTCAAGGAGAGCAAAAGGTCAAACATGCAGGTCAGACAGGCTTCCAAACACCATTTCTGCAGTGCCTCATAAGGTGCTGTTCTAACGCCATTCCTTCATGACTTTTCATCTTGATATTACTTCTAGTTTTATCTTTGAACGTAGGGTACATCCAATTCAACTGCTATAATCATAAAATGATCTTTACAAATGCAATCATCTGCTAACCTCAAATATCTATATCACCATGAACATTCTTTCACATTCAGTAATACAGCGTTTCAAGTTGTTATATAGTAGTCAATTGCCCATAAGGCTCTGTAGTCTCATTCCAAAAGTATGGTCCAGCGACAACAGCTGCAATTAGGGCTGTAGGCTACATTTGAGATCAACTTTGCTTTGTATTTTCTTACAGGGACTGATGATGAAATGCCCACCCTTATCAAGCTAAGTGCTGACAAGCATCACCTGTTTACAGGAAAAGGGCAAACAGCAAAAAAAATAGTTATACATTTTCCATAAGACTGTAAAAAGGAAAGCCAAGGAAAGCATGAAGGTGTTGAGAATAGTAACATTTTCTGCTGTACTGATGTTGATATGAAATTTATACAAACAATGATTTAAATAGTATTTATATAATGCCAAATCACAACAGAAGTTGTCTCCAGACACTTTCCATATTGAGCTGGTACATACCATACTCTTAATCTACAGAGATCGAACAGCTCCCTCATGAGCAAGCACTTTCCGGAAAAATGACTGGAAGATGGTTCCATAGGAGATGAACTTGATAGCTGAAGGCTCTGGCTTTCATTCTGCTTTTGGAGACTTTAGGGACCATAAGTAAGCCTGCATTGTGGGATTGCAGTGTTCTAGTGGTTTAACAGGGTACAATGAGCTCTTTAAGATAAGATGGTGCCTTACCATTTAAATCTTTGGAGGTAAGGAGAAGGATTTTAAATTCTATTCAGGATTTTACAGGGAACCAGTGCAGAGAGGCTAATATGGGAGAAACATTTTTGTGAGAACACAGCATTCAGGATTAGCTGGAGATAATTGGAAGCAACAAATGTGTGGACTAGTTTTTTTTTTTTTTTTTTTGCATTGTTTTGAGTGAAGGTGTGCCTGATTTTTACGTGGGAGTCAAAGGACATATCCTGAACAAAGATTCCCAGATTCCGGGCTTGAGTCCAGCGCAGTGCCATCCAGAGTAGCTATATCATCAGATAGTGAATCTCATGGGAAGCCAGTGTAAACTCATCTGGACTGCTGTGACATGACACCTTTTTGAAGCTTGGCAGCAGCATTTTGAACCAATGGTTTAAGAATAACTTACTGAGGCAGGTGAAAGAGGAATTGCAGTAATAAAGACAGGAGGAAATAAACACACCTATTATCATCTCCATCTCACCTCTTGGCACAAGTGGCCTGAGTATGACAATGTTCCTTTGCTAGCAGACATGGAAACAAACCAATGAATTCACATGCTGCTCAAGATTGAAAGCCTGGTGCATAGAAATGCATATACTACGAAGAGTAGGTTTAACAGAAGAGGCTAAAGAGCCAAGACTTTTCATCACCTTTGGGACAATGCCATCTAGGGCTGAAATAAGAACTTCTGTTTTGTCAGTATTTAGCTGTATACAATTATTTGTTCTTCAATCTTTTATAGCAGGGGTTCTCAAACTTATTACTCAAAGGCCGGCATCTGATTTTTATTCAAGGTCACAATTGGCAATCACAAAATAATTATTTATCAATTAATTAATGTCACACCTCTTAACGTCACACCTTATACACCTGTGATAGTGGAGTGGAAGGAGAGGGATTGAGAGAGACGGGTTCAGGATCCCTCCGCAGTGCTGATGTAAAGTGTGGTGAGGAGAGGTGATCCCTGGGGCAGCATGTGCATCCAGGTAGGGCTGGTGGAGGGATCAGAATGAGCTGCAGCACCCACTCAATGGTAGGTGAGATGGAGAAGGAGCCTGGGATGCCCCATCCAAAGGGGGGAAATTGAGACTGAAGATATCAAACCTATTCTGCATCTGGATGTGGTGTGAAGCACCTCCCTCTCTTGCTATGAGGGCCAACCAGGGCTCAGGGTGGGATGGAGCGGCGCTGACTGAGGTTTTAGGTCTAGCCCTGAGCTGGACCCAGGATTCATCCGGTACAATGACTGGAAGGGGGGGAGGAGGACAAGGAATGGTGACATTTGACTGATGGGCACAGGTCGTCTCAGCTTGTGCTGGGCCGAAGATGATGGTGTCCATGAACTTCTCAGCTTCCTGGCTCTGGTAGAGCATAGAGATTCTTCCTTCCAACTCCGTAATCTTATTACCAAGATGGGTACAACTGATAAAAGCAGGATGGGGTGGGGGATGAATGATTGTTGATTATAGATGAGGTGGATGGGGAAACAGAAATAGAAAGGAGTAGTAGCTAGAAAGCTAGTAAGTCGTAAACATGCACAACTTAGTGACCAGTTATAGATGGCATCAAACGCACACAGGGAAGTCCCATTTACTTACATGCAGGAGCTCTAAACCAGAGCTCACAGCGTTGATATGGTTAGTTATGGTCGCAGATGTGACCCCAGAAAGGACACCAAGCAGGAAAAACCTCCCATCAAGTGGACCCACTGTGGAAATTAGGCCTGGAAAATAGTAGTGGTTTGACAGCCGGTATATCCCTGTCACGGGGGTCAGAGTGTGGCCCACTATTCAGTGAGATTCAGGGTACTGGCAGCAGAGTACTCTTGAACAGTTCAAGGCTGAATTAGCCACTCTTATCCCCTCAGGCTTGCAGGCAGTAGTTAGTCGCTGCCAGGCTGGACAACCATCTCAGACCGTCTGTCTTGCAACCCTCTGCAGGATAGTGGAGTATCTGACATGGATCACGATGTTAAAGCCTACGTGGAGGGGGTGATATAAACTCCTATCAAGTCCAATACCAAGATTCAAGATTTCTTTATTGTCATTGAGCATGACATGTCAATGAAATTTGCATTGCAACCCCCATGTTAGAAACAAGGTAATACAAAAGAAAGATTCTAAAATAAATTTAAGATACTAGAATAAAATAAACCAACAGGCATAAAAAACATCAAAATAAACCATAAAAATATACCAGATTGAAAATATACTAAGTCAATAAAAATACACTAAACAATAAACAATAAAATATACCAGTGAAATGTTCCGACAGCAGCTGAAATATACTAAAGTGTATATAAACACTAAACAATAAAATATACCAATGAAATGTCAATATACTAAAATGTATATAATTTAGTTAAGTGTGTGTGTACTTAGATGTTAAGCACACAGAAGGTGCAGGTGGAGGTGGAGGTGAAGGTGCAGTGGCTCATAGTTCTCACAGTCTCACTACCAGGTGACAGATTTGACACTATCAGATTTGACACTATCAGAGAGAGTATTAGTATTAGTCAAATCTGTCCTTCAGACATCACAAATACCACAAATGCTGCACCGTTTTAATGCCACCAGTGTTATGTATGGCAGTTAAAAAAAAATCTGACAACTGAAAGAGGGAAAACACACTGACTAAATACACAAGAGGGAAAATAAACGAGGGACAGATGCCACTACAATCACAAGGGTGGGAAAGACCATTGGGGCAGCCAAAAGGAGTCTAGCCACAGCTAAAGCAAATCCTGCGCCAGCCAGATCCTCATCAGTCTCTGATGAGCTACCAAGCCACCCCAATTACTGCAACAGATCTGAGTCCTGCCCAACTGATGATTGATGGCCATTCTACCAAACTGTAACTACACCCCAGCCCTATTGACCAGAAGAACATCTAGCTCAAGAACCAGCAGACCAAAATGCCTACCCCTTCTGTGGGGAGAATTAAACAAAAGGGGGACATGTGATGTGATTTAGATGTAACTCTATTTACGTTAGCCACTACAGTGGACAGTATACTGTATGTTTTACATTGAAGCAGGGACTTCTGGGTACTGTTAGAAGTTTGTTGTATGTTTTGAGATAAGCTAAATTGCTGCAGCTACAGTGCTGCTGCTCATGAATGAGTGCGAGGCATAAGAATGGTCAAGTTCAACAGCATGAATCAGAAAACGTCATGTTTTTTTTTTTTTTACTGCTATCTATTCTTATACATAGATGTATCAGTTTAGCTTCCAAAAATAGGCATGTGCCTTAATTAACCAAGTAAGAAAATATAATAATATCTGATTTGAATTATCACAAAAGAAAAACCTTTAATGCCGAAGTCTGAATCTGAAGACTGTGAGACCCCCTGAAGTTCTTGGGTGATTAACTTTTTTTTTAACCATTAGTCACTTTGCGATTGCATAGCAAATTTAAAAGATGATTGAGTACAAGATAGACAACATGGTAACAAAAACTGCATTAAGAATAGTGCTTGGCTACAGGAAATGAAAACCTCATTTTTATATTTTACAATATTTTGGCTAGTTTGGCTAGTAGTTAGTGTGTTGTTGTGGGGTTGTAAGTAGTCGTGATGATGGATCGTTGAAGGAGGCTAAGTTGGAAAATATGTCTCTACAGATCAGTCTGAGCTTTTATTATTATTATTATTAGTATATATATATTATTATTATTGGCTATGGAGCAGACAGTATTAAGCGACGTCAGCACAGTCTCATCTGTACTCATGCTGCTTCTCATGCACTGTGTTTGATAATACAGTTACTGCCATGTTGGCAGGTTCATTTCATCAATGGCTTTATCATCTATGTTCTCTAAATGAATCTGGACTGTAGATTTAGTCTTCTTATGTGGGGGGGGGGGGGGTCCTGAACTTTGTGCTGAGAGCATCACAAAGCAACATAATTTGTCAAACATGCACCTAATGTGACACGCAGGATTTATGTACCCTGGCTGCACTGACACAAGCTTTGTTATGGTTGCTTTCATCAGGAAGACTGGCCAAACTCTCTGTATGTATCAAAGGGTTGGGTGCAACTTTTTTCTCTTATAACAAAACATGAGCTAATGTGGTAAACTACATTTACTGGCCTGACAGTAAAAGAGGTAGCATGCAAATACAAAATGTACTCATAATCAAATACAGACAGGACTGTGATTATGAGTGTTTTTTTCTTGTATAAGAAACATACTTTGTTTTTATATGTTAATCTGATTTTACGCTGAGTTACTTTATAAGATGTTCCACATGGAGCCCAAAGGCAGACTCTTCCCATCTCCCTGTGCTGTACTTTCTTTCCCCATCTCCCAGCTCCACCGACTCTAACAGGTGCCATATAAAGCTTTGTGGAACATACCAAAGAGTACTCCCCTCCCACCCTCCACACACACACACACACACACACACACACACACACATACACATACACAGAAGGCGCAGGGCACAAAAGCTATTTCACTGAGTATCATTACCTCTGCACATTTACACACCTGCGTCTGTGAAAGAGCTTAGAAGGGGTGATGGTGGGGAGGATTGTTGCTGGAAGAGGTGGTAGGCCTCCATGTGCAATTCTTCAATGGAGTACTGCCACAATGTTGTGAACAGAGGGCAATGCATACTGTAAAACATCATGGAAAAAGTAAGTAATGAACGATTTAAACCATCATTTGAACTATTAATATCCATATGTACCCACTGTATGATTACACAATAAATCCTTTAAACATAAAGGATTATTTAGATGTTACCACTACCTGAAACCATAAGAATACTCTACATTTTTCTTTCCAACAAATCCCATACACAGGCTAAAACCAATAGTGAGGGGATTCTAACAAGTGTTGTGTGTGTATCCAAACCCTGATATATCGTATTCCCCTGTGCCATTGAGCTCCATGGTTGTTTTAAAAACATTTGATGAGAAGATGAATGCCTCCAAACCAAAAAAAATATTAAGAACTATTTCATTCCCTGTTGGATATTTGTCAGGTAAAAAATATTAACTAGTCTAAAGATGGATTTATACTTGAAGCAAGGGATTAACAGGAATCCTGCCATAGATAACTACGGTGTAGGCTTGAATTCATCAAGTCACCCTTGCGTGCAAACAGCCTGTGCCTGCATCAGAATTTTATTGGAGAAAAAACAACCAGCCCAAGCATTAGAATTCATGGCATATAATTCATTATCTGGGGACCAAGAATATTTGTGCCAAATTTATGGCAAATCATCTTAAAGTTGTGCAGATGTTTCAGTCTAGACCAAAGGAGAAAACTTCTGCAGACTTACTCTAACCATAACCATAACCATAAGCACTACTTGCCCTTACCATAACCTTACCCTAACCTTAAGTCTTCAGCCTAAAGTTCATGATGTATGTGTTATGGGGACTGTTGTTCTCATAAGGAATGTGAGTCCCCACAATGTGACTGCGTAAAAAGACTTATGTCCCCACAGCATGAGTAATACACATCCACACACACACACACACACACACACACACACATACACACAAGCTCCTGTGCAACTGAGTGTTATACTGTGTCAAGTCCACAAAGAAGGACAGGGAGGTTGGTAAGGATCAGTCAGTCAACCAGTTAAAATTCCTGCTGGCCAGGTGGAGCTCTATAAAGTATCACACAGACACGTGTTAATCTGCGCTGCTTTCCACTCAGCCTAGGCACACACACACACACACAAGAATACACACAAACATACTGCTGGTCGCCAGCAATACAATAAGAACATCTCCCTGTGTGTCCATGTAACCGAATAACTGAGTTTTATGCAGAGCAGCTTTGCAAAAAAAAAAAAGCCAACACACTATTATAATACCAGGAAATGGGTCCATATTAGGAGTACTGCATGGACTATATATATATATATATATTTATATATATATATAATAGAGTGTTTTTATAATGACCTGTAGACCCCCACATTATCGTGGAAAAGCTTCAATTATAAACCCCTGGGAACTACACTCATGGAGGAAGAAAGTTTTTTAAAAACCCAGATTTGACTCTTTACCAGTACCCAAGAACTTGAATTAGCTGGTGTTAGAGCAGTAATGAAGTTGATATACAGTAGGTTGAATGACTGTTATATCAGCCATTAAAGAGAGAAGGAAATTTTCAGAAGGGTCTGCTGAATGAGTGTAATGTTTGCACAATAGGTCCTGTGCAGAGAGCAACTGAGGTTAGCAATGTGGGAGATCTTTGTAGTTTTTTAGACTTCAATTCTTCTGTAGTTTTTTGTTTTGTTTTGTTATTTCTTTTGGCAAATTCATTTCAATGAGAAAATTTTTTCCCACTGTTTTTATTTGAACTTCACTTAAGTTATAAGTGTCCCGTGACTAGAAGGTGACCGTATGCAACATACAATGCTAGACTGTTGTAAAAAAACACAATTGTCCTTTAATAACTCTCTATTTGCGAGCATTTCCTGATACAAAAAAGGCTGACAAAACAAAGATATGAGACAAAGAGAGAAGGGCATGCAAAAGAGAGGGAACTCCTGCAGAGAATTCCACAACAGCCTCGGTCCAGGCTGTAACAAACACGGAAAAAATCCTGCAAAGCCCTCCGCCCATGAGCCATCAGTCATCACTGAAAACAAAACTCAAGCCAAGAGGACCAAGCAAAACACTCTAGGTTTGAACACACTCGATAAATCAAACACTGTCTAATTACGCAAATTAGGCCTAAGCCAAGACTGAGCCCCTCATTTTAAACACTGTTTATCACACTCCCATTGGATGGTTTTATCTTTGTTTTGGCTCAGAAGGCTCCTCTCCTCACTCCTCTTTTCTCCTACCCTAACTACTCCTTCTCTCCCTTCTCTTGTCCTACGCTCTTTATTTCTCCTCTTTTTCCACTTTGTCTATCTCCTAACAGAAACGTTCTTGGATGCTAACAACTCCATGCATGCAAATGAAATGCAATAAATTGTAATTGTTGTCCTTCTAGCCCTGTTGGCTTTTTGTCTACTTGGCAACCTACTTGATACTGTAGCGACACAGCGAAAGCCCTCTCTCTCTCTCTCTCTCTCTCTCTTTCTCTCTCTCTGCAGTGGTATGTGTTTTAAGCTTTCATCACATGTGCGTCACAGCTCTGTGTAACTGTGAATCTATCCCTGGTACTCCTGGCAGCACCCAGAGGTGCTTTTTGGAGAGGGAAGCAGACTGGCATTTAAACTGTGTAATAAAATTACCTCACACACACACACACACACACACACACACACAAACACACGCACACACACACACACACACACACACACACACTCATACATAGTGTGTTTACACACACTCTTACACACGCAGCTGGCACCAAAGCTACTGGATTTCCCCCCTTCTATGATTGTATTTGCCTGGGACCTGCATTGAATTCCGTGCATCAGCCACTAGCAGCAGACAAGTAATCACAGTTGGGTTGGCTGATGAGAGATGTGCATGGAGTAACAATCCACTGTGACGCCTGCAGCTTCTAACACTCCTGAAACCAAGCCAGGCATGGCTGGATTCCATCCCATCCTATCAGCTCTCATTGTGCTTGTTAGATTACATCACGCTGGCCAACATTATACGACCACACACATGAATGAACACATGCACATTCAAAAGTAAAGAGAGAGACACATGCACATACATGTGAAGAAAAAGGGATGTGTGGAAAAACACAACTCACATAAGGCCAATAATAAAATATAAAGTATATGATATTGGACCTGTGTCATAAATCTCCATGGAACATGGCCTTAAGTCCTGCATACAATTGGTTGAGGGTACAAAGACAACGAGACAATCTACAAAAAGAGGCCCAATGGAACAGCGTCCACTCTAGGGCCTGTTTTGCATGTTAAAAGTAGATGGAAATACAGGCTGGTTTTCCCAGATCCCTGGTTGCGTGTAATGGCTGAACAGACAGTCCAGATAGTATCCTCAAGAGCTGAAACATTTTCAAATTTATTCCCTTGAAAAAAACAATATATTTGTGACATTTTGTTACGAAAGACAGCACACCTCCTGTAGGTCTAGCTATATGCTCGCACCAGCATCCACATTATGAGACCAGAGGCACACATATGATGTATTCCGCCATCAGCCACCAAAAAAAAACAATAGTGGAATACAAACAAGGGTAAAAAACCTCAGCAGTTATAGGGTTGCAACGTCTATGTATGTGTGTTTAAGCGTATTATTGTTCAACTGTCCATTCCATAGTTTTCATTACATAATACCATTTTTTTTTTAAAAAAGGAAACATGTGAGTTTCCAGGATAATGTAACAATCCTACATGTTCATTTTCGGTCACTTCCACTTCTGAGAAATCATGTTTTTTTTTCTCAGTTTGGTATGGCATGGTTAAAATACTACAGAGACTGTGGTCATTATAAAAATAACACAATCAGTTGTTATAGACAGTGCCTCCAAACAACAAATGTCTACTTTCAAGTAACAACACCCACTCGCAGCACTAGTAATTATGACTGAGGAGCAAAAGAAGCAGTATTGTGACGTTATTATAGAGCAACAAATTCCAGAGAGAGGAGGTCAGGATGGATGGATGGCTTAATAAAACATCAGAAACCATGATCACGATCATTTCCAAACCTTAACCAACTGAAAACAGTTGAAACAATGATGACGAAGGTTTCCTTATTTAAAACCATGGTGTTTCCCTGAACTTAACAAAGCATTTATTTTAATCCAAGCCATGTTCTTTCATTGATCCTGCCAACTAGTTTTTGTGCTTAAACCTGACTAAATCATAACCAACATTTTCAAATCACAAACAGATTTATTTGTGAACAAGTTGTAATGGTTTGGGAACGGCACAGATATTTTATGTCCCGGTGATTAGGCCATCACATCAGAAATGTTGTTTTAAAAGGTTACAACAGACCTATTTTGTGCTTTTAATTCTGTTGATAATATGAAACTGAACCTCAGTCACCACTGATAAAAAAGAAAAGCCAGCTGCTGAATTGATCCAAATTGGACTCTGAATGTAAATGGTAAAATGGACTATATTTTATGTAGCGCTTTTCTAACTAACACGCTTTTTACAACACAACTCTGCATTCCCCCATTTATACACATTTGTATGATGGTGGCTAGTCCACCTGCTCATTATGCGTGTTAACCATTCACACACACTCACACACTGATGGCACAGCATGAGGAGCAATTGGGGTTCAGTATCTTGCTCATAGATACTTTGACATGCAGTGTGTTTGGCCAGGTATTGAGCCACTTAGTGGCACACACAACAGAATTCTAAGTGTCCTGATTGCATATTTCTTCTGAAATGCACCTTTGGAGTTACTGTTGGCTTCTGTATTTGAATTTATTTGTCCACCGACAACTAGATATTTTTCCAGATACAACACAGTTGTTCATGTTTTGTACTCATGTTTCAACCAGAAGAGTTTCATGTTCATCCAAGACTTGAAGATCTCTTACTGTGAGTCACTAGACATTTTGATTGTCACTTTGATGACACCTGAAAACAAGACCTCCCACTTCAGACTATAGAAGTCTAGTTCAATCAATGACTGACATTTCCCCCAGTGTTTCAGCTACACTGTATACATATTTTAGATTTCCAGAGTGATTTGAAAATCTCTCCTGAAAGAGCTTGTTTTCATCACCTTGTAGGTAAAGACACATGGACAAGACTGATAATGACACAACACTACAGTGAAATTACTTCTGCTGATTGATGAAACATTAATCTGAAGACGAGGAATGTAAAGGGCTGAAGTCTGTAAGAGGTCATTGTTTGTGTGTGTGTGTGTGTGCGCATGGCAAGTCAGCTGAATCCTTTGCACACACATACAGTAACACACAGTAAAGCACTGGTTTCATCAATTCATGCTGAGATGTGGCAAGCACGCTGATAGAGAGCAGTTTATTCGTACCTTGATGCTTAGACTCATGGACTGCAATCAAAACTACATACATACTGTATAGTTTGTCTATGATAACAGGACAGATTGGAATTAGAAAAGATTTGCAGTATGGTTCACCAGTGTACTGTTGCACTTTGAAGTTATTTTATTAAATAACTGAAGCCTCAGAAGTTGTCTGAGGCTTCAACAGCTTCAACAACAACTTTTGATCTAACAGTGTCCCTATAGCGCTGGGAGATCCACAAAACAGACAGGTCACAGATTTTATGCTATATTATTTCTTCAGTAAAAAGTAGTTGCTATGAAATCTGTTCGCGGTGTGTTGTCCTGTGTGCCTTGGACATTGTTCCTGGAAAGACACACTGCTTTAGAATTTATTACCCAGTCCCTTAAAGGACCACTTGTTTCACCCAGAATCAGAGAAAAGCTATAACAGCGTCAGTTCTGTGCCTCCTGACAGACAGGTTTGGGATATGCTGACCTTAGCTAAGCATAAAGACTTGAACAGTGGAAAACAGCTAGCCTGGAAAGTTCAAACACAAAGCTAATTAATAATTATTTCTTTAGTCTGCACACAAATAGAAAGTTGTAGTTTTTAGTTGGAGGTATACATATTGACCTGACCAGAAAGGCAAAAAAGAAGTGCAGTTTCACTGACTGTGTTGCATCTGCGAGGTTCAGCACTAGAACAGCTGTCATTATGCACAACCAGTGGGCACACCTGTGACTTTTTGTAGTACCTATACCAGTACTTCATCACATGAACATTAACATTGCAGTCAACATGACTAAGTTATTGTGAACTCTGCTAGACCTGGGTTGTGTTAGAGGCCTTCACGTTAAAGCATGTTCGATCAGTGACACCAGCAAAGAGACAGAAAAAATATCTTATTCTTACAACAACTTTAAATTCTTTTGGGACAAAATCGAAATTGTCAGTCATTTATCGGTGATAACACACAGACGTTTGTGTGCACACGCGCACACACACACACACAGAAATCTCACGCTCAAGCTGACTATCAGCAGAACAGCCTCTCCTTTTATACCTACTCCTAAAATAAGAGCTCCCTGATTGGCTGAGACAGTTCTCACTGAATCACACCCAACCAATTAGACAGGAGCACTTCCTGTTCTGCAAAATATGTTTCCTGTTGATAGTTAAGTGGCGCTGCATTCATGTCTCCCAAAAGTGTGTTTCTACATGTGTGGGACTGTGTAGAGGTGTATTTGCAGTGTTTTGTAGACCAGCGTGTGGCTTGGGGAAGTGCTGATGGTGAGAACATGGTTGATGTGCTGACGTCTATGTGTGTGTGTATGTGTGTGTATGCGTGTGTATGCGTGTGTATGTGTGTATGCGTGTGTACGTGTGTGTCTGTGTGTGTGTGTATGTGTGTGTGTGTGTGTGTGTGTGTACGTGTATGTGTGTGTTGATCATTGTTTTGGTCGGAAAGTAAACAGAGGAGTGCGGCACGTGCTGGCCTGTCACTGGCCTATAGTAACCCTGATACTGGCCTCTGTGTGACTGCATATTACTAAACCTGAGTCAAGTCAATAAAAAATGTATGAAAAAGAGCAAAAAAATTTACAAATTCCTTTATTAACAAATTATTTATAAGTAAGAGAAACTCTAATTAACATGGGTACACGTCAGCTAAAGACACCAGATTTTTAAGGGCTATGTAACACTCAGCTGTATATTGTAGGGTAAGAGACAAGCCTGGATTACAAACTTGGCAAAAGCAGGCAACTTCCCAGAAGCCTCAAGGAGATCCAAATACTATAATAAAATCCAAATACACTAGGCTCATTTCTTTCAAATGGTTTTCTTAATTGTGACCCTATGATCTTTGTGATGGTAAAAGAAACCTGCTGGCAATTAGTCATGAGGCTGATCACACTTTAAAGTTACAATGATACAGCAACCTGAGCATTTTTAGTCTTGTGATATATTTCTATGAGACACAAAATATGTGGGTGAGCTGTATGAGAGAGATTCAGACATTTGATCACTCAGTAGTCGACATGACTTAGCAACTCTGGACTCTCAGAGTAGAACACAGAACACAACCAGGCGAAAAGGATCGAGTCTGTAAGCGGGCCTTGACAGGAAAGTCTGTGCATTTGGATTGACAGATTGATAAACCCTCAGAGTGAATGTGGCATGTGTTAAAAAGAGTTTTTTTTCCAACTGGCATACAAAGACACACCCCCTACTAGTGTTACTCTGCTAGCTATTGTGAATTAAAGCTAATGGTCAAGTGTGATTTTATATGAGCATAGGGGTCAGCTGGTTGCCCCAAATCATAATTGTATTGTTATTGGGCCTACATTTAAACATTCTCAACAGTAGTGCTAGTTTGGGCACAAAATATCAATATAACTACTCTGTCCATGAGGCAAAAGAAGAATATAGTCAACAACGACAGCAGGGATTGCAGTTCTGCTGATTGGCATGTCTGTGTGCTCATTCGAATCAGTGTGGTGGTCTGTTATAATACAAGTACATCACATCCTTTTTTTGACAAAAGTTTAAATTCTCTTGTGCCTGTGAAAATCAAGCACAGGTTAAAAGGGTGTTTGCATTTTTAGTCAAATAACTTAATGCTATGAGGTCTATATTACGCTGTAACAGGTCTTGCCAGTTTTTCACATGCCCTGGTTGTTCTTTCATCCCACTTACACACCAACACACACTTTCACTGTTTTCTACAATGTCATGACCTCTCCTTACACCCACATATACACTTATTAGCTCTCTTAACACACAAAACCACTGGAAACTTCCACACATTTCCTCTCTCTGCATGGTTCTTTGTTCTATTTACTTAAGGATTGTTTCTTAAATACTGCCATTTTCTACAATTTAATCTCTTTATTGAAGCAACTAGCTACATGGAAAAAAGTGAACATACAAAAAAATGAAACAAAGAACATCATGCATGAACTAGTATCGGTACAGTCATTGTCAATACAGTATATAACACAGGAAACACAATAGAGTCAGGTGTACGAAAGGCCATATATTAAATGTACTGACTATATTATTTATTAAATGTCCATTGTGTAGGATTCACACATCATTTGTTTTTCACGTGTGTACCACAGATCATGTCAATAAAGCAAATTTACATATTACAGATACACATACCAGTGTGTAGGACATCTAGCAGTGGTAGCAGATTGCAACCAACTACCAATACCCCTTGGCACACCCTCCCCTTCTGTGGCCATTAAAAAAAAAAGAAGAAAGATCCTCTCGAGAGCCAGTGTTAGTCTGATCTGGGCTACTGTAGAAACATGGTGGTGCAACATGGCAGACTCCAAGAAAGAGGAGCCACTCCCACTGTAGAAATTAAGGACTCAGTCTAAGGTAGAGAAAACACCACGATTAAAACATAATTCTGAATATTACATTCTATTTCTGTCAATAGATCCCCCTAAATCCTTCACACTAGAAGTTTAAAATGAATCTGTATTGGACTATGATGCTCAAAAGACACAAGCTTTATACAATTTTGTAAATAAATTATGACCTGTGTGTGTGCACCATGTATTCCTTATGTTTTGGTAGACATAAATCTGTTTACAAAGTCACATTGTGGGGTCTCACCTTCCTTATGGGGACAAAATGCAGGTCCTCATAATGTAAATCGTTAAATTTTAGGATGAAGACTTGGATTAAGATTAGGGTAAGGGCTGTGTTGCGAGTGCTGGTACTGGGAATCTTGTAAAAGTTGAAGGTCGCATGGATTCCACTCAATACCAGCAAATTCTTGAGAATAATGTTCAAGAATCTGTCACAAAGTTGAAGTTACGCTGGGCTGGATATTTCAACAAGACAACGACCCAAAACACTGCTCAAAATCTTCTCAGGCATTCGTGCAGAGGAACAAATACAATGTTCTGGAATGGTCCTCCCAGTCCCCAGACTTGAATATCATTGAAAATCTGTGGGATGATTTGAAGCGGGCTGTCCATGCTCGGAAACCATCGAACCTGACTGAACTTGAGATGTTTTGTAAAGAAGAATGGTCCAAAATACCTTCATCTAGAATCCAGACACATTACAGGCTATAGGAAGCATCTGGTGGCTGTTATTTTTTCAAAAGGGGGCTCAACTAAATATTGATGAGATTTTTCTGTTGGGGTGCCCAAATTTATGCACCTTTTTTGTTTTGATTCACATTGAACATTTACTTTTAATCCAATAAACCTCATTTCACCACTGAAATATTATTGTGTCCATCAGTTATTTGATAGATCAAAATGAAGTTGCTGATACAAACACCCAATGATTTATTAATGAAAATGACAGAAATTGTCAGGGGTGCCCAAACTTTTTCATACAACTGTATGTGTGTGTGTGAGAGAGAGTTTGTGTGTGTTCAGGTTGTTTGCCTGCGCTCCATTTCTGACCCTAAAAAAAAATGCATGATGCAGGAGTAGAGGCTTTATGTAATTGTGAAAAAAATCTTTAAATTCATTTAAAGAACAAATGATTCTTTTCATGTCCACATAGCTGCAAGGGTCCGTGTTCAGCCCACATCTATTTAGTTCAATTCAATTCAATTCAATTTTATATATATTGTGGCAAGTCACAACCAAAGTTATCTCAGGACACTTTCCATATAGAGCAGGTGCAGACCAAACTCTTTATCTACAGAGACCCAACAATTCCCCCATGAGCAAGCACTTGGTGACAGTGGCGAGGAAAAACTTCCTTTTAGGAGGTGGAAACCTTGAGCAGACTTCAACATCTGCAACAAGATGCTGCAGATATTCTACCAGTCTGTGGTGGCAACCTTCCATGCTGCCTTCTGCTGGGAAGTTCAACAAGCTCAACAAGTTTGAAAGACTGGCTCAGCGACTGGAGGAGTTGAGGTGAGCTGGACCCTCTGGAAGTGGTGGTAAAAAAGCGAATGCTGACAAAGTTGATTAGCATCCTGAACAATGTCTCCCACTCCCTCCACCATATTCTGGTTGATAAAAGGAGTATCTTCAGTCAAATACTTTCAAAATGTTCCACCAAGTGGCACAGGAGCTTGTTCCTGGCAATGGCCATGAAACTTAAACTCATCCTAGCATTGAAGCATTTAAAGGAGTTGAAGTATCAGTTGAAGCTGACAAAAACTCACTTTTTTAGTGCTTGTGCACATACAGTATATTAGGGTATTTGGAGTGTATACCAACCCACACAATGTGAAATTAGATAACCCAGTCAAAATATCCGACAAGTCAGCTTGTTTGAAGATTTGGCTCCCCTTCCTATGTAAGTGCAGGTTCATCCTGCCCCCGATCTGAGTATCTCTGCCCATGGCTTGAGAACTACCTTTTCGAAGGTACAGCAAAGTATGGGAACTGCTCTGTTGTTGGCTGCACAGATCAGCACAAATCGCTATAGATTATCATATATCCTAGCAGCTATTTGACCATGAAGGCCTGATTCATGCAGTCTCCTCTTAACAGTTGTTGTAGAGATGGGTCTGCTGCGAGAACTCCGTGTGGCATTCATCTGGTCTCTGATCTGAGCTGCTGTTAACTTACGATTTCTAAGGCTGGTGACTCGGATGAACTAATCCTCAGTTGTTAACTTACACTGGTATGTGTGTCTGCCATATGTAAATGTGCTTTATTGAATTGATCTGCGGTACACACATGAAAAACAAAAGATCAAACTGGAAGGAATTGTTTTGCTTGGCAACACTGATCAGCAGCAAGCCGCTAACTTGCTCACTTGTGTGTAAAATTATACACAAGGCCAATACAAACATTCTGATTCACAGATACACTTAGCGTCACTGCAATATTAGTGTTAGAGATGACATCTTCATTGAAGCTACAGTGTAAATTACATATAAGTATACTGCCAACCGCCCTAGGCTTCCCCTTTTGTGTGACATTGCATGTATTACATTACAAACAACATAGAGTCTCACTAAGAAAATGGAATTTTCTCACTGGGAACTACTGCAATTAAGAGCTTTTAAATTTATAGCACAAATTGAAGTCAAATGTTCTGTGTAATCAGTTTCTTTCCCCATACTTGATACAAATGTTCTATGTTCTAAAATTATATACAGACAACTCATCACTCCCAGACTGGCCCACCCCAGAGACAAAGCAAAAGGTCAGCACAGGACTCCTATCAGTAGTATGCAGGTTTGTAGCCATACATTAAGACTACTTTTGTTACCTGTTGCAGTCTTCAGTAGTTGTATTGCATTGAAACTGCTTTGCATTTGTGTTTGTGTGTCATATTGCTTGGTGTTTATAAAGGGATACAATTCTGTTACAGCTGTCCAGGCTGCTGTGTCCTGCAGAGCCTGCTGGCATGTCAGCTGTTCTCTGTGCAGCTCCTCAGGCCATTCGAACATCCACACCAAAAAAGAGACCTCATCTGGACCTTGAGGAGGAGGAAGAAGAGAGCTGGATACCACCTATGTGTCACACCGTGGTGAGGTTTGTCTCGTCTTGGGTTTTTTGTCTTGTCATTTCCTGTTTTATTTTGAAAGCCTAACTCTGCTCTCTTTTCAGAGCACTTGCCCTCCCTCATGTGTCACCGGTGCGTCAGCCTGATCGCCTATTGTCTCCACCTGTTTCCTATTACCCTTCACGTGTTTAAATAGTCTGCGTCTCCCTTGTCTTGTGCCAGTGTTGTTTTGTCCTAAGGTCGTTTCACCCGTGCCCATCATAGCTCCACAGCCACAGATCGATTGTCATAGTAAGCCTTTGATCCTCTCCGTGAGCGTTTTCTGTTTGTGTAAATTTCATAGTCTAGTTCTGGTCTTTTGTTTTCCTTTGCTATTTTCATTGCCGAATTATTGTCCTCTTTGTGAGTGTTTTTTGTTGTTAACATTTTATAGTCTAGTTCTGATTCTTTTTTTCTTTCTTAGATATTTTCATAGCCGATTTATTATCCTTCTTGTGAGTGTTTTCTGTTTGATTTATATACAAAGTTTATTAATGATATTCCTCCATGTTTTAGGAGCGAAGTTTATTTTGATATCTTTATTAGTGAATTTCTTTTGTTGGCTAATTTTGGTCATTTTCGTAGCCTTGTTATTTTCCTCCCTCTGAAGTGATTTCTGTTCTCTACTATTATAGCCTTGCTTCCTCCTATCTGAGCGTTTTATGTTATTTAAAGTTTTTTTTTCTTTTTTTTGTTATGACTGCTAGTTCCATCTAGTGAGTCATATTTATAGGGTAATTCTATAGCCATTGTTTTCACGCCCGTCGAAGAGGTCTCTGGTTATTGTGTAAATAAATCTGTGAATCGTTAACTCTGCACCTGAGTCCTCATTCGAGTCCCGGCCTGACATTGTGACCCTGCAGACTCTGTGCAAGTGTGTGCAAGTCCACTAATCTCTACAAGTATGTAAAAAAAAACTACACTACTGTAATTACTATAACTACGAAAATAACATCCTAAAAATGTTTCAACACTTTTATCAGGCTCCATCAACTTTGGAACTGATGCTTATAGAAAGCCAGTGAAAGAAGAAAAATATTTGAATGCCAGTAACTACGGTCAGATCATCTAAAAATGAAATAAATAGTATGCTCTAACAAGATAGATTCCAGAATTACACAATTACATTGAGTAGGTCTCGTCACACGTTGGTTTCCTCTGGTCACACTGTGATTATCACACACCTATGTGTTTCTCCTTCATTCAAGACCAAATTTATCTTCAGTTGTAGGCCTACATGGTTGGCCCTGATACAAAATGACAATATAACTTAAGTAACACTGAACTTGCCATGTTTTACAGATTATCTGAGTGACCTGATAACTTAACCTCTGTATCCCTTCACAACAAATGCTTTCTTTTTCACTGCGTATGTATGAACATGTATATCAATCTGCTTAACCTTGATTGGGTGGTACAAACTCATATAATATGCTGATGAATTTATCTATGATAAATAAAGGTGGGGAAGATTCAAACTGCATATAGCAATATCTGTGCAGTGAGCCATATGTGAGATAGCTTTAACTAATACAGGGAAGTGATAAAAAGACGTATATCGTTTAATCACTTTCTTGTGATAGTGCAGTGACCCATATTGGTTCAGCCACATAGAGGCATATTGACGCACTTTTCTTATCAGGCCACTAGTCATATAATGTACAATTTTGAAAAGCTATTGTGTCAACACTGATTTTACTGCTATTTTGCAATGATTATCTGTGTGTTGTGGATGGGTATGAATAGCGTAGTGTAGTGGAGAATTCATTTTACTTGAAACCTTTGATAGAACAGAGTCAAGAATTCAAGAACAAGAAATAATTTTTCATCAAAATGGTAAAGAGGGTTTGTTATGAATATTAGCCAACTCTCTTTGCTGTCTGTTGAGCCCCTGGATAGGATGCACACATGCATATTCTCTACAATATTATATGATATGCCTTGAGAAGATAAATGTGGATTAAGTCACTATATAAATGCTAAACGTTGTACAGATTGGACATATAGAAATATGCTATATAAAAAAATGTATGAGCATGTTAAAATCCCTGTGAAGTCACTAAACACTATCAGATATGTTCTAAGTTCCTATGTTACAAAGGGCCCATATAAAAAACAATAAGCACTTTATGATAGTGTTTCTATGAACGTACAAGTTACATTTTGTCTTTCATTGTACCCAAACACACAATACAGGTGTGACACTGACATACTGTATCTTTCTGAAAAAAGTTTAAATGAGCAAACACTCAAATATTGTTGGATATACTGTAACTGTTTTAAGTGTGTGGTTGTAATGTATTTCCCGGTAGAGAGACAAAAGTTCAAAAGTTGTCATATTTTAATGCTTTCAATACAAAGCATCAAAATATTACATTTGTTCCCATGTACAGTACATGTGCTGTTGTCTCATGGTGATGTCTGGACTTCCTGTCAACTATTGTCCATACTCAAAGAAAACTGTGCCAGGGATGCAGAGAACACACAAAAAGTATAATTTTGTTTAGAGAAATATGATCACACTCACATACAAAACCCCCACAGTTCTCACACTTGATTTTAGTGTATCTGGGTAACATGGTACCATTGTTCTTGGTTGTAGGCAGTGAGCTCAGGCCACAGTAATGCTGTGGAGTTAAAACAAGCACGTTACTCTGCTCCCTGTACAATACAGCTTCCTCTGCCTGCAATGTGGTTCTGACGAATCTTTCTTTCTGCTACAAAAATAGGTCATTGCACCAGCTATTATGTATTTGATCTGGAGTGTTCCTGCCTTTGATTCAATTACCTGTGTGTCAGTATATACTGATAAAAAGCTAATATCTACTTGACTGTATATTGCTGGACAACAATCCACACACACATACTCTGTTCAGTTCTGTTTGAAATGCCTAATACCTCAGTAATCCAAGTAAATTGCGCAATAAAGAAAAGAGATTGAAAAAAGCATAGCAATTGGCATTTGCCTCCTTCTGTTCATCAACAGCCAGCATATCTGCAGTGGCTGTCACCATCTTCAATTTGGTAAATTCAGTTGATTCAAGTCCAATCACAGGGAATACAATTCAATTCAATTTAATTTATATAGCGCCTAATTACAACAGAAGTTGTTTCTGCACACTTCCCATATGGAGCTGGTACTGACCATACTCTTTATCTACAGAGACCCAACAATTCCCTCATGAGCAAGCACTTATGGCGAGGAAAAACTTCCTTTTAACAGGCAGAAACCTCAAGCAGAACCAGGCTCTGGGTGGGCGGCCATCTGCCTCGACCGGTTGGGTTAGAGAGAGAGAGAAAGGAAAAGGGAGAGAGAGAGAGAGAAAGACAGAAGGCAAGAGAGAGAGGGGTGGGGGGATGGACAGAAATGCAATCACGGTAACAATGACAACCCTAATAATAGACTATGTAGTATATATAGCATACTATATACATAAATATTTATGTATGTGATGTATATGTATATGTGTATATTAGTAACAGATCGTATACGTACATAATAGAAGACTATGAATCTAATAATAATGGATGGATGACTAAAAGTTATAGCAGTTGCAGTGGATGTCAGGCAGGGCCATGGCAGGACACGTAGCTATAATCCGCAATCCAGGATCAACTACCATCCATCTGACCCTGCGAGATGAGAATGCATAAGGACCCAAGGGAAGAGGCTAAGTTAGTAACATCCCTTGGTAGGACATGAATGCATACAGATGGAGAGGGAGAGAAGAACAGAAGAGCTCTGTGCATCATCGGAAGTCCCCTGACAGTCTAATCTTATGGCAGCATAGCTAGGGGCTGGTCCAAGGCAAGCCTAAAAGCCAGCCCTAAAAGTAAGCTTCAAGTTAAGTTTTAAGCCTTCTCTTAAATGTAGAGAGGGTGTGTGCCACCTGGACAAAGACTGGAAGATTGTTCCACAGGAGAGGAGCTTGATAACTAAAGGCTCGGGCTCCCATTCTGCTTTTGGAGACTTTAGGAACCACAAGTAAGCCTGCATTCTGGCAATGTAGTACCCTATTACCTAGGGTACCATGAGCTCTTTAAGATAAGATGGTGCCTTACCATTTGAGGCTTTGTAGGTGAGGAGAGGGATTAACAGAATTCGATTCTGGATTTTACAGGGAGCTAATACAGAGTGGCTATTATCAGCGACATATAATTTCTTTTCCTATAGTCACAGTATTCTGGATCACCTGTAAAGGATTTAGCAACAAACTGGGGCAGCCTGACAGTAAGAAACTGAGATAATCCAGCCTGGAAGTAACAAATGTGTGGACTAGTTTTTTCCGCATCATTTTGAGACAAGATGTGCCTGATTTTTCAGGTGGAAAGAGGCAGTCCTTGAAATCTGTTTTACTTGGGAGTTAAAGGACATATCCTGATCAAAGATAACTAACAATGGCATCCATTTTGCAAAATCATAAGATAGTGAGTTTGAGTAAGGTGTTTAGGCCCAAGTACTATAACTTCAGTTTTGTCTGAATTTAGTCGATCGGGAAAGCGGGACCAGCTTAGTGCAGTTCCCTTAATTGAATGCAGCACTAGCATCTAACAAGATTAGTGCAGAGATAAGTCTTTTGTCTGATGCAATTAGAAGGTCAATTGTAACTATAACCAGTGCTGTCACTGTGCTGTTATGCACTCTAAATGCTGACTGGAAATTCAAATAAAATATTGTTACATAGAAATTCACCCAAATGATTAGTGACTGCTTTCTCAAGAATTATAGGGAGAAAGGGGATGTTAGATATTGGTCTATAGTTGGCTAAAACCCCTGGATCAAGAGTAAGATTTTATTACAGCTACTTTAAAGGACTGTGGTATGTACCCTGTTGATAAAGACAGATTGATCATATCTAATAAAAAACAGCCAATTGAGGGCAAAAATTCTTTAAACAGCTTAGTTAGATGGGGTCTAAAAGGTTGATGATTTTGATGACAAAATTGTTGACATTTGTTGGTGAAGGTTGACGGGAGGAAATATATGACAGGTTTAATAGCTATTTCTATGGTTTCCGTGGTTGAAGATATATCAGTACCAGTTGAGGGCTGGAGATAATACATTTTGTCTGTAATAGTAAGAATTTTATTACTAAAGAAGCTAATGAAATCATTACTACCAAGGGTTAAGAGAAGACATGGTTCAATAGAATCATGACTAAGTCAGCCAGGCTACAGCGCTGAAGAGAAACCTGGAATTGTTCTTATTTTCCTTTATTAGTAAAGAGTAAAAGGCTGCTCTGGCACCACAAAGGGCTTTTATGTATGTTTTTAAACTGTCCTGCCAGGCAAAATGAAATTCTTCTAAACTGGTGGAACGCCACTTCCTTTCAACTTTGTGCAAAGTTTACTTTAATTTGCGGGTTTGGGGGGTATACCAAGAAAGTAACCTGTTCTGTTTGATTATGTTCTTTTTTAGAGGGGCAATAGAGTGAAGTATAATACGCAATGAACCTGTAGCACTATCAACCAGATGATCAATTTGGGAGGGACTACTATTGGCATAGGAGTCCTCTGTTGTATTGAGACATGGCATTGAATTAATTGCTGATGGAATCACATCCTTAAATTTAGCAACAGCACTATCAGATAGGCATCTGATTTAATAGTGAGCCTGACTTTTGATGTGTTACAGATTTATTTATTTCATTGTAGCCAGTTACTCTATGGACAAATGAAGATATAAATAAAAAATAAATAATAAGATTATGAACAGATGAATGAATGTGTTAATAAATAAGTAAAAAAATTACACACACACACACACACATATATATATGTGTGTGTGTGTATATATATATATATATATATATATATCTATCATCCCTCACTTCCTGCCTTGAGGAAATCAAGGCATGGATGAATAACAACTGTCCTCAGCTAAACAGCAACAAAACAGAAGCACTCCTCATTGGTACCCCTCATTAGGTTCACTCCTCACCCATATCCCAACTTACCTTTGACGGACAGATCATTCCTCTCTCCTCCTCAGCAACAAACCTGGGAGTTCGGTTTGACCCCCATCTGAACTTTAATGACCACATAAAACATCTCTGCAAAACCTCATTCGACCACCTCCACAATATTTCAAGACTCCGTCCCACTCTCTCCCTCCCAGCAGCAGAACAACTGGTCCATGCATTTCCACAAGGCTGGACTACTGTAACGGGCTCTTCATCGGGATACCTGGCAAAACCATCCAGAAGCTACAGTACATCCAAAACAGTGCTGCCAGGGTCCTGATGAGAGCCCGTAAATATGAGCACATCACCCCCATCCTTAAATCACTGCACTGGCTCCCTGTTTCATCCCGGATCAATTATAAAATCTTGCTACTCACCTATAAATGCATCCATGGACTTGCACCTTGCACTTACCTCCAGGAACTCCTGACCCTACAGTCCACCACCTGCACTCTCAAATCCACTAACACCCTGCTCCTCCAAGTCCCCAGCACCAGGCTCTCCACCATGGGAGACCGAGCCTTTTGCTCGGCCGCACCACGCCTCTGGAACAGCCTCCCAACCCAGCTGAGGGCTATTCGGAGCCTAGACTCTTTTAAATCTGGCCTGAAAACTTTTTTATTCAGAAAGGCCTATGAATGTTGATTATGAACTGATTTTAACCTGTTCATTGTTTTTACTGAGCATTGAGTTTTTTACTTTGTAGCACTTTGAGATCCTGCTGATGAAAAGTGCACTAGAAATTAAATGTATTATATATATTGAAAAGACAAAAAATAAAGAAATAAATTGAATATTTATATATGTCATTTGTGTTTATTTATGGTGACAACTTATTATATTAGCATTAGCCTGGCTCATGGAAAAGTTTTGATTATTGATTGATTGACTGGTCATGTTAAATAATTACATGATTATTACTATTATTAGTTAAAATGACCCTTAAAGGAATGAAAACAGAACCCGCAAATTGAAGCAAACGTCACGACAACTTGAAAGGAAATGGCGTTCCACCTATGCAGAAGTATTTCGTCTCGCCTGGCAAGACAGTCTCAAAACATACAGGAAAGCCCTCAGAACTGCCAGAGCAGCCTATTACTCACTAATAGAGGAAAATAAAAACAATCCCAGGTTTCTCTTCAGCACTGTAGCCTGGCTGACAGAGAGTCATAATTCCATTGAACCACGTATTCCCTTAAGCCTCAGTAGTAACGACTTCATGAGTTTCTTTACTGAAAAAATTCTAACTATTAGAGACAGAATTCAGCAACTACTGCCCTCAGTGGATACTGATTTATCTTCAAATACAGAAACCATAGCAGTAGTTGCTAAACCTGTCGTATTTTTAGACAGCTTCTCTCCTGTCAAGCTTCACAAACTAATTTCAACAATTTCCTCATCAAAATCGTCAACCTGTATCTTAGATCCCACCCCGACCAAGCTGTTTAGAGATGTTTTACCCTTAATTGGGTCTTCTGTATTAGACATGATCAACCTGTCTCTATCAACAGGCTATGTACCACAGTCCTTTAAAGTAGCTGTAATAAAACCTCTCATCCAAAAGCCTACTCTTGATCCAGGGGTCTTAGCCAACTACAAACCTATATCTAACCTACCCTTTCTCTCTAAAATCCATGAGAAAGCAGTTGCTAGTCAGCTGTTCAACTTTTTACATAACAATAGTTTATTTGAGGATTTCCAGTCAGAATTTAGAGTGCACCATAGCACAGAGACAGCATTGGTTGTGTCTGTGCTATGTGCCACAAACAACCTAGTTCCATCAGACAAAGGACTTTGTACTGGTATTACTAGATCTTAGTGCCACATTTGACACTATTGGCCATGGTATCCTATGACAGAGACTGGAACACCTCATTGGCATCAAGGGAACTGCATTAAGCTGGTTTAAATCCTACTTTTCAGAACGATTTCAGTTCGTACAGGTTAATGATGACTCCTCTGTGTACGCGAAAGCAAGTCACAGAGTTCCGCAGGGTTCTGTGCTTGGACCGATCCTTTTCACTCAACATAATCAGGAAACATTCCATACATTTTCACTGTTATGCAGATGATACTCAGCTATATTTATCAATTAAGCCAGAGGAGACCAATCAATTGACTAAACTCCAAGAGTGTCTTCAGGAAATAAAGACCTGGATGACCTGCAACTTTTTGTTATTGAATTCAGACAAAACTGAAGTTATCGTATTTTGGCCTAAACACCTTAGAAATTCACTATCCGATGAGATAGTAACTATGGATGACATAGCTCTGGCCCCCAGTACAACAGTAAGGAATCTGGGAGTCATCTTTGATCAGGATGTCTCATTTAACTCCCACATAAAACAAATTTTAAGGACTGCCTTTTTTACACCTACATAACATTGTAAAAATGGCCCGGATGGCTGGGGTCTGTGGCGATGGATCTTGCCCTCTTCCTGACCCGGCCTTCATATATAGAGTCTAGATAGATAGATAGATAGATAGATATACTTTATTTATCCCAAGCTGGGAAATTGCAGTGCAGCAGCAGCATTACACACAGTGAAATAAGTGAAAATAAGACTATAAAGAACAAACTATACATAATAAAAATATAAAAATAGCGAGCAGTAAAAAGATTATATACATAACAAAATAATAAAATAGCCAAAGAGTAAACAGTAGTAAAAAGTATTGCACAAAAGGAATATCAAATGCAAATGAATATCAAAATAAGAATATCAAAGCAAATGGCAGTGAAAATAAAGTGTACCGTGACTGTAAGAACAAACTATATATAATAAAATATCGAAATAGCAGCAGTAAAAAATTATATACATAATAATAAAATATCAAAAGCAAACAGCCGTGGTAAGAAGTATTGTATTATTATTATTATCTTCAGCTGTTATTGTACAGTGTAATGGCATGTGGCAGCAAAGATTTCCTGTATCTGTCCCTTCGAGCTGTAGCAGCCTGTAGTTGTCCTTGCATGTCCTCAGCATGTCTCGGAGTCTGTGCTGCACTCTCCTCTGCTCCTCTCTGTCTCCAGACCTGAAAGCCCTCTTCTTCTCGTTCAGCAGTGCCTTCAGGTCGCTGGTGATCCAGGGCTTGTTATTGGAGAAGCAGCATACAGTCCGGGCTGGCATGGTGGTGTCCTCACAGAATCTGATGTACTCTGTGATGCAGTCGGTCATGTTGTCAATGTCCTCCCCATGTGGCTCACAGAGTACATCCCAGTCTGTCGACTCAAAGCAGTCCTGCAGTGCTTCAGTGGCATCATGTGTCCACCTCCTTACTGTCCTGGTGTGCTTGGGTTGTCTTTTCACCAGGGGGACATACCTTGGAGTCATCCTGACCAGGTTGTGGTCTGACCTGCCAAGGGGGGGGAGGGCAGTGGCGTCATATGCGTCAATGGCGTTGGCATAGAGAAGATCCAGGGTTTTATTGTCTCTGGTGGGGCAGTCGATGTACTGATGAAAGTTATTTAAGGTGTTGTTCAGTGAAGCATGATTAAAATCACCTGTAATAACCATGAATGAGTCAGGGTGTTCAGTCAGTAGTTTAGCGGCGGTGGAGCTGATGACGTCACAGGCTACCGCTGCATCAGCTGACGGGGGGATGTAAACAGCGATAGCAATGGTGGACGTGAACTCCCTCGGTAAATAATACGGGCGCATTCCCACAGCCAGCAGTTCAATGTCGGGGGTACAGAGACGTTCCTTCACGCTAGGTCAGGAAGGGGGCAGCCCACGATGCCCTGTGCAGTTTTAACCACCCATGCCAGTTGTTTCCTCTCCTGTGCTGTGCAGCTGCCATACCATACTTTCACATTGAGGCAGAGGATGCTTTCAAAAGTGTGGACTGGTGAGGCTAATGAGAGACTGAGGGACAGACCACAGACTGGAGCATGCTCTACAGCTGTTATGGAGATGACATAGACTGCCTCACGCACTCCATCACGGGCTACATAAACTTCTGTGTGGACAGCACTGTGCCAACTCTGAGGGTACAGTGCTTTTCCAGCAACCACCCCTGGGTCACCCCTCACCTCCTGAACCAGAAGAAAAGGGTTTTTAACTCAGGGGACAGAGAGGAGCAGAAGAGAGTCCGGCACGAGCTACAATGGAGGATCAGGCAGGCCAAGAAGAATTATGGGAGGAAGCTGGAGGAGAAATGGCCCAGAACATGTAGAGAGAACTGAGGAACATCTCTGGATTTGGACAGCATGCCAGAGGGACAGCTGATGGACACCAGCCCTGGGCGGATGAATTAAACTGTTCCTTCAATAGATTTGATTCTCCCCCCTCTGCCTGCCTTCCTGCACCTCCCTCTTCACACGTCTCCAGCCAAGCGGACACTTCCCCCCTCCCCAGATCACCTTCACCTGCCCCCTGCTCCCCCACACCTACACGGACTGTTCCCAACAGCAGGACATGATCTGGAACACCAGAAGTCCAGACTTAAATCCGATTGAGATGCTGTGGTATGACCTTAAACAGGCCATTCATGCTTGAAAACCGTCCAATGTGGCTGAATTAAAAAAAATCTGTCAAGAAGCATTTCATTGAGTGAAATAAGTATCTGATCCCCTATCAAAACATTGCTTAGAACTTGGCGGAGAAACCCTTGTTGGCAAGTACAGAGGTCAGATGTGTGGAATTTCTGACCGCCACTTGGCAACTCGAAGCTACAGCTCCCTCCATAGATTTTCTATGGGATAGTCTGGAGACTGGTTAGGCCACTGACCTTAATGTGATTCTTCTTTTGGGTCATTGTTGTGCTGGAAGACCCATCCATGACCCATTTTTAGTGCCATGGCTGAGAGAAGGAGGTTGTCACCCAGGACTGCACAATACATGGCCCCATCCATCTTTCCCTCGATGTGGTGAAGTCAACCTGTCCCCTCAGCAGAGAAACAGCCCCAAGGCATAATGCTTCCACCTCCATACAGTGGGGATGGTGTTCTTGGGGTCATAGTCATTCCTCCAAACACGGTGCGTCGAATTGATACTAAAGAGCTCGATTTTGGTTTCATCTGACCACATCACCTTCTCCCAAGCATTCTCTGAATCATCCAGTCAAGCCTCTCTAAATCATTTACAGTTGGTTCAAAATGCATACATATAATACATGTACGTATTGGTAAACACTGTATTGGTACACTGTCAGTACAAAAGATTACAAGATTGTATCTCTGGAGCTAATTTGCTGTACCTTGCGGGCTGTAATTGAAAGCATTACCTAATGGAGATACTTTACCCTTTATTAAATATGCAATCCTGCAGCTGGCCGACAACACACCCTCCTATCTTAATGACTGCATAGATGGATTGTGAATAACTCCCAACACACAACATATATCACCATTGTAGATTACCAGTGGCAAACTGGTTGTGACATGGACATAGTTTTCTTAGGTTTGACATCAAAAGAACTTGGTTAGATATAGGATAACTTAAAATGGGTCACCGTTACCATTGGCGACTGTGGTAGAGTGGTTGTCCACTTATCAGAAGATTGGTGGTTCTATATGTTGAAGTATCCTTGGGCAGGATACTAAACCCCAAGTGGCCATGAATGTGAATGTTTAATGCTTGTAATGAGCAGGTGGCAGTGTGAATGGGTGAATGCAGGCTTGAAGTTCATGTACTCAGTTTAATCACCCTAGCATTGTTTTGTGTCCAAACAGTCGGTCAGGTCCAAGCACCTCTGATAAGATGGCTCTTCAGAATGTAATTTGTCATTCAAAAGTAGCTGCTCTATCTCATAAGAATGCCCCTTATTGAAATATGCGAAATTCCTTTTTCATGTTTTAACTAGCATTATGCCTGCAACACACACTTCAAAGATTCTGCTCCACCTCTATTCAGCCAATACAGTAAATTCCCCACTGAGGCATGTGTGCAGCACAATAACGGTGAGAGAAGTCCCTCACGTGTGTGTAAAGCACTGCTGAAAGGCACTTAACTACCTATGAAAATCCCATCTACACCATCTGTCAACATGAGATGATATGATGTATCACTAAGGGGCTCTGGTGAGGGCTTTAACTACAGAGATATACTACACTGTCAAGACAATGTCAGTGGCCAAACATACAGAGCAAGAACACTTCAACTTTAAAGTTCAGCAGGAGTTCAAATACTTTCTGACCTTGACTGAAGTGTCCAAGGCAAAAACGATCAATTTTTATTATGAATACCCTTAACTAGGAATAAGCAACATTGCACAAAATTGAAATCAATTTTGATGCAAGGACCTTTCACGAGACAGGGCCTCAAGATCAGGTAATAATACCAGACCCTAAGGGCTTTTGTCAGTTGATGTTGTGTTCTAGTGCTAAATATTCCCAAACAAATTTGCAGTCAAATTAACACAAACCAGTTGACTCAGAGTAATTGTAGAACTTTCAAATCTCTGGGGTTGTGGATTCCCAGGAGGGTTTCCCCCTTTGCCCAGCTGGCAATCTGCCTTGCCTCTGACAGTGAAGAGGAAGGTTTGAATTGTTATATTAGGTAAGTGTTGCAGGATTTAATTTCTGTTTGAACTGCAACATAGAAAGCCAAAACTTAAGGGCTGGCAAGTGTTAACTGCTGGCTGTTGGATAGCATCGTATAGAAAGCTTTTTAATATTAAAGGATAATTCCTGTTTATGACAAGGTCTCGTTTCATGGTTTTAGCCATTATTCCTATAAAATTATAACCACTTCAATGAGTATTTCCCCTCCTGCGTGAGGTATGAATAAATCCATCTGACTGATACCTTTGTCTTTATTTCAGTGTTGAGCAACTCAGCACAGCTTCGACTGGAGAGAGAATTACTATCCATTCACAACACACACACTGACTCTGTCAATATTGACCCTGCCAGAGGGAAAATACCTAACCCTTTACCAACAAATAGGAGTAAGAATAAGGAACTGAGCTTGCCTATGCTTACAGAGAGAGAGAGAGAGAGAAGACATATTCATCTCTTCCTTCAAACTAATATTGATGTTGTGGGATTTCCTATCTAGGGAATCAAAATGCTCCAACGTACAGTAGCTTAAGCGGCAGCCTGGTGGCCAGAAGTTGGATCAGGAATGCCCCTGGTTTACATCTAGCTGGGAATCTTGCATACAGCGTTGGAAGCCAATGCAGAGCAGCTAAAACTGGACTAACGTGCTAATAGCTGACCTGCAGAGTTTTCAATGACCTGAAGTCTCTCAGTGTTTTTTTTGGAAAATTTTGCTTTACAGTAATCAAGTCAATTTGAAATAAAGGTAAAGATTTTAAGCATCTTCTTGATTCTTTTTGATTTATACATGATTGTACTTCACCTATATTTTTAAGTGGAAAAATGAAGTTTTCATCCCCTTGTGATGTAGTACTTGAAGCCAAGATGACAGCCTCAGATTTAATGAGGGAGTTAATTTTAAAACAGGCTTAGACTTAATGCACATAATGTATGTCCTTAGTTAAACATCTTTTCTATTTTTTCTTTTGTGATTACTAGGATTTCAGTTTTGCCATGATTTAACTTGAAGAAATGATTGCACATCCATATTGCATGCACATATTGCCAAAACAGCAGCTTCCTTGTCCTAAACAGAGTTCATGTTTTTCAGACACATGAGCTACAAGACTGATGTCCTTTTAATACAGTCAGATAGGCGAACCACCTTTTCAAGATGATTGATTAAGATATCATGGTCTCAAACATTACACTTTGGTCCAAGTGGACAAGGGCTGAGACCATAGTTTTGTTAGAATTTAGTCTAGATTACTGATTATTTTAGTCGGAGCAGTTTCAGTGCTTTGGTATGTTGTTTGTTTCAGTGCAAGTTAATTTAAACACAAGATACTTGTGCTCAAAAAGAGGATTCATTCTCAGTGAAGAACCTTGGAGCCCTAATCTGCCTCTATACATGCCAAAGAGCAGTGATTCCTAACACGTCTCTGGGGGTCATCAGGTGGAAACCTCCCTTCAACAGTGTTTCGCCTACTTAGTCCCACTACACCTCCAGGAGGCTAGGCGGTGAACTCCGGCGTCCCAGAGTCACCCCCCCTAGTGCCAGTTCACACTGCTCCTACACAATCCAAACAGCACTGCCACGTTCAACTGACCCAGAGATGCTCCAGGTAGTGGCCAGTGCCGATGCTACCATTTAACCTTTGCTAATGCTAGTGCTAACCGCTAATCCGATGCTACCATTTAGCTAATGTTAAGTGCTAACCGCTACCTGCTAAGAGGAACAGAAGAAGTCAATAAAGCTAGATTCACCTATACTGTTAATGTTAACTACTAGCTGCCAATACTAACTGCTAAGATACTATCATACTACCACCGCTTTAGCTATTGTTAGCTGCTACAATGCTACCACAGGCCTAGATGCCACATGTAACTGCCGATTGCCACACTACCATCATCTACACCTGCCTCTCACCAACTGCACCAAAAAAAGCCCTAACATTTCCTTCAAGAAGCAAACAAAATAGAAAAACAACCAAAAAGATCAAAAAACAAGCCAACTCTGTATCTTACAACACAAACTCACCTGAACAGGCCGCATGGCCCCAAAGAGAGACTCTAGCTGGCCACACCCCCACCTTATCTAAACTTCCTCTTCCTGGTTCTCTTCCTATTGGGAGAGCGAGAAGATGGGGCGGGGAAAGCAGAGCAGAGGAGAGGTGTCTTGTTCAGACTTTAACCTCTCCTCCCGCCGGGTTAGGCATGCATGTCCTCTCAGATTACTATAAACTATTTCCTGGGGCACAACTAGCTTTCCTCCCAAGTCGACCTGCATTTGCATCATCAGCCCCTACCAGGCAGCCACCTACCTGCCTTCTCCCTAACTTAGCAGCTCTATTTTTCTCCCCCTCTCGAACAAACTGCACACCTAACCTCTCCTTTCTAGAACTTCCAGAATTCACCTGCTTCCTTCTCTCTTCAATGCCTGCGGCTAAGCTTCTTAGCACCTGATTATGCCGCCATGTATACCGGCCTTGTGATAAGCTAATTCTACAACCAAAAATGTGCTTTAAACTTGCTGTACCTGAGCAGAGTGGGCACGATTGATCGTCCTGTACCCAAACAGCACTAATGCTATAGTAGCATAACTAGGGCTTGGTCCAATGCCTGAGCCAGCCCTAAGCTTTTAGCCTATTCTTAAATGTAGAGAGGCTGTCTGCCTCCCAGACTTAGACTGGAAGATGACTCCACAGGAGAGGAGCTTGATAGCTGAAAGCTCAAGCTCCCATTCTGTTTTTGGTGACTTTAGGAACTACAAGTAAGCCTGCATTCTGGGAATGCAGTGGTCTAGAGGAGTAATAGGGTAATCTGCCTGACCATTTAAGCCTTTGTAGGTTGGGAGAAGGATTTTAAATTTTATTCTAGATTTAACAGGCAGCCAGTGTTGAGAGGCTAATATGGGTAAAATATGATCTATTTTCCTATTCTTTGTGAAAACACGTGCTGCAGCATGCTGGATCAGCTGGAGAGTTTTAAGCAACTTGCTTGGGTAGTCTGATAATAAGGAATTGCAATAATCCAACCTGAAAAGTGTCCATAATTAGTTAACTAGTGGTGTTCTTCCCACCTCACAGAAACAAGGCCGACTCTGCCCAGTGCTTGTTGTTTCTCAGAATGTTTATATGCACAGTAAACATGTGGCAGACATAGCAGCTTATATATACTGTACAAAAGAACTTGAGAGAGTCAACTGTACTGTGTTCAGTGGCGGGAAAGAAAATCTTCATGACTGTGCATTCACACAGGTATAAACCCAACGGCGACGACTCTTAGAGTGCTTGCTGCAACCAATCCCGTTGTCAGGAGTATTGGCTATAACTTTCCTCTTGTTGAGAGTCGTATCTGTCGTTATTACACTAAGAATGCCCTTGCAGTGCTTTGCCATGCAGCCTATAGGTTTGGGAGCACAACTCCCTGAGGAAAATGCAATCTGATGTTAAACAATAATGGTAATAATTAGAATAATCATCATCATCATCTTTATTTATAGAATACTTTTCTAAAGTGCTTCAAACAAGGCAACAACTTCATAACAAGCAACAGTTTCTGATGAACTGATTAAACAAATAAATCAAACAAATTAAACCAAAGAGGTTTAAAAAGAAGAGACGTCACTAATTCTGCTGACCCGATTTCTTCAGGTAGTTCGTTCCATTGCTTCGGGGCTCTGACTGCAGGTGCTCTGTCACCGCCTGTGTGGCTGCACCTCAGAAACAGATAAAAGCCCTCTTCCCCAGGATCTCAGGCTATATGTACAGATCATGTGACTTAGAGGTTAGATATATAGCATGGAGAGAGGCGACTAAGAGCTTTAAAAGTCAACAACAAAGAGTTTTAATAGTTAGTAGCAGTGTAGGTGTAGGAATTCCCAAAACTTTTATTGTTTTATGCCATTAAAATCAATAACTTAAACACATATTTTTCTTAAATCTTTGATATAAATGGTAGCTTGGAGATTGGTCTGTAATTTTAAAGGAGGGTTACTAGAACAGTCAGGTTCTAAGAACCGGAAAATCTTAAGAGAAAGCAGCCAGTTAGCTCAAATGTCTGCCATAGTAAAGGGCTATTGGTTATGTAGTGTATTGGTTGTGTATCATGAATAAATAATATTGTTGTTACGGTTTCCTGTAGTTTAATATGTCTTTCATATTCATGTAGAACACTGTTAAGTAAGAAATAATGTACCGTGAGCAGGTTACTATGGAGAAAAAAACACCGACAGGATGACAAGAAGCCAGACTCACTATACATTATCCTGCTTAGAACACATCTTACTTCTAAAGCATTAAATAATGTGACACAAAAAAGTGAGTCAAATTAAACTACTCTCATCTGTCACCGCTCTCACTACACAGCGGCTCTGAAAGTAAACAACCACCTCTGACTGTGCACAGGCCGGCAGGCAGGATAACTTATTTCTTTACAGTTATTCAGAGAAATCATGTCAAATGTGGAGAAGTGACGGGATATCCCAGACCTGAGAGAGACGTAGCTGGAGACAGAGTTTAGTTTACCGCTTTTATTTTGTACTGATGGATAAAAGTCCCGCAGCAGCTGATTTCTGCGTTCAGCGTCATACATTAAAAATCTGTCTCCAGTTTTGTCTCCACTAAGCAGTCTTTTAGCAGGTCGATCGCTCATGCTGTGTTTTTCTTGGTGTTTTTTTTTCGTGTCTGTCCGCTTCAGTCTGGTTGATCTTTGTGTCCTCAAGTCTCTTGTGCCTTCATATTTGTTCTCCTCAGTCCAGCGTTGTTCTTTAGTTTTCTTGTCTTTGTTGCTGGGGACATGTCATTCTCAAGCCACACATCAAGTGTCAAAACTAATGTCCAGAAAATGCCCACGCTTGGTACACTCCCACATTCCAAAGACATGCAGGTGGTGAAGAGCAATACTGATGACAAACTTAATGTTGGACTCAACAACGACACCTGAAACATGATAGCTCTGATAAACAGTACTGCCATCACTAATTTGTAAATAGACCCCTGTGTTTAGCTGGTCATACAATAAGCATTGCAGTTTTCAAATGTCAAGCTTGAGAACTTTGAAGATCTCAGGTCTTTGTTGGTCTGCCAAATATAAGCATAGCAGCAAAAACGAATGTTTTTGGATAGTTGTACATGAACTGAATGTCAATATATAAACTTGAATGCATTTATTTCAAAATTCTTAACTTTGACCCTTTGCTAAACCCGTGGAAATCATTAAGGAATACATTTCACAAGTTTTGGATGGATTATCCCATTATTCAAGTCAGATGTTATAGTATAGATATAGTAGTATAGTTGTAGTATATGATGAAAAAACAACAGCAGTTCCTTATGTCCTAATCATTTTCTCATACAAATGTAGTGTTCAATGCAATATGTTAGCGTACACCAGGAGAAATGAGTCAAATGAGTTTGAAACTCATCATAAAAGTCAGCAAGAACAAACAAGAACTGAAATTAAATGACATGACATGTGGCAAAGTCTGCCAGTTTTGTGAGGCAGGTACAATTCAAATAAAGTATGGTGTCAACAGACAATTTTCCTTCTTCCATGGCAGGTAAAGATGTTGGATACGCTATTGGAAAACTGTGCAGCTGAATTTGTGATTAGTCATCAGAGAAACTGAATAAAACAAAACATATTACCCATTTAATCAACTGCATCATGTTACGATTGTTTGTATATACAATAATGTGGATGGATGTATAGTGACTTTCCATCACCTCTAGGTAAACAGGTCAAAATTTATGTTACCATAAATGAAGTCTAACCAAAGAAGCCAGCGCCATTCAAAATATCACTTCCCAAAGGGGATTTAACTGTATCATGAAGAAATTTAATTTCCATAGTGTCAGACATAACTCCCCCATAAAACACACACAGACACACACACACATACACAAACGGTAAATCTGCACCCCCATGTTTGCTGTCAGACAGCACAATCCAGGCCGACATAGAAACTAACTGTAGTGATCCAGTAAATCGTGTCACCCACTGAAACCACCAGACCTGAAGAATCCAAACCACTATCACTAACCATCTACTAGTTGGTTGCCCAATGTCTCAGCCTCTGCGTGGGACTGTCAGTCCAATTGCAACACATGCCATTCCTGTTTTTCATTTCAGTGTAATACTTCTGCTGCAAAACACAAACAGATGAGTAATGACAGCTAGGAAAGTGAGAGAAATTCAGTTGAGTAATACATAGTTACTTTCTGGTATCTGAAACTATAGTTAAAGTTTCGGAAGAGCGTGAGAGAAGGGGTGAGATAGAAATGTGGGCTGAAATGGGGAAATATGTATGTATATGCTTGAAAAAGAGTGATAAAGAGTAAAGAAAAGAAGATGAGACCTAGAAGGAGGTATATAATGATAGGAGACACCAACAGATTTAGAAAAACAGTGAAATACATTGGACAGGTAGAGAAAGAGTAGCTGCATTAATAGATAGAGAAAGATTGTAAACAGTCATATATCAGGATTTCCCCATCATGTTTTGATGGTGGCTTGTGGATTATGACATCCTTGGCAATTGTGTCTCCATGGATACAGTTTTGGCATCAGACATGCTGCAAAACACACGCAGTGACGTTATGTAATGTGTGAGCATGGTGTTTCAGACCACAGTCAGACAGCCATGACGCAGAAACGAGGAGCCAGAAAGACACACAATGCTCTCTCATGATAAGAAACAGACGTGAGGGTGCTACAAAACAAAATTCTGACATGGGAAAGACTTTATCCCGATTCTTTTCTATTCTTTTTGAAGTCTCACATCATAGCAGTAGATAATATACCTTGTGTAAAATAATCTGAATTACACTGTGTATTGATCATTTGGACTTACATCATCAAAACTGTTTTGGTCATCACAAAGACAGTACTAAACAACACAATGAAAAGAAGCAAGAGGCATTACAGAACTGGGCAGCCCAGTATCCTTTGGAATTCTAAGAATGTCCACGCTAGACAATTCTGCACCTCATAATTTAGGTTCAAGGCCAACATTCAGTGCCAGTACAGGAAGTAGTATGTCCTTTATGTAACAAGGTGGAAAGGGGTGGAAAGGGTTTGGAGGTTGGGGTGGATGGATGTGTTGATGCAGACTACCTTCTAGTTTTGTAAATATTTGCTATGGTAAGATTGATAAGGTTTTAATTTTATTTTTTCATTTGAGAACTAAGTTCTTCCAATGAGAAGAAATGTTATGTAGTTATTTTAAAATCTGGATGAATGACTATTATTATTATTATTATTATTATTCAGGGTAAATCAGTCAACCTTCTACTGACTCAAATCATAGAGTAACTACAAACATAGAAAAAAACTGTAGGTTGCATCACATTTCATTTAATGTTTCCCTTTTCCTTAACCGTAACCACAATCTTTCTTAACTTTAACCAAGTGTTTACTTTATTAAAATTAACCATTGATCAACCAGGACACATAGGTCAAAGATTTTGACCATTGCTTGCAACAGCACAGTTTTAGTTTGCTAGTGGGAATCTGCTAATGTGATGCTCTGGAATTTATCTGCCTAAGCATGACAGAGGCTATCCTTGGGCTCACAACCCCTCCTAGCAGAACCTAAAATACACAGCATTTAATGAAGATGAACAGGTTTTAAAAGAAACAACCACAATTCACATAGAACTAAATACTAAGACATAGGAAGGTGTTAAGCCTCGTCGGGTCTGTTGAGGTTTTGTTCACTGCTGTCTGGTCTATATCTCGCACTTCCTGTCTTATTGTGAAAACTAATTCTCCTCTTGTTTCAGGCCCTTGACTTCCTGGTGTTTCCCACATGTCTGATTGTCTACCCCACCCTGATTGTCTCCACCTAATGTCTGCGTTTCCCCTGTCCTGTGCCAGATTGTCTTGTGCCAACCCTGTGTTACACGTCAGTCCAGCGCTTTGTCGTAGTGAACCTTCCTTGAGAATAGAGTCTTTTGTTTGAGTATTATCAGAGAATATCCTTCGTGCTTTTTGTTGTACTTTTGTATTTTTGTTGTACTTTGCATTTTTGAACATTCTTAGTTTCTACTTTTGTGAGATCCCTTTGAGTTTGTTAATAAATCGGCCTGGGGCCTTTTTGTCTTGAGAGAAGTGTCTGAGTCGTGCATTTGAGTCCAGAACCTTGAGCTTTTGCCAGCGTCAAAGAGGGCCGTTTCTGTTAAACTATGGGTAAATTAGGGTGGGCTGGTGGAAATAATTGGTGGGCAACTTGAGCAGCAGATAGATCAAATAGCACAAAACTCTGGCAAAATCACAGCTGCCAAAAGGTGGGTTGTCAGACTCAAGATCAGCTGCATGCTCCTGCTATTGCACCTTCAGGCCTTTCTATTTTATGACTGTGTGTTTGTGTATGGGGTGTTTGAACAGGTTAATGCAGAAGATAATTTCCACATTGGATTTAATAACGTAGTATTTTATTGTATTGTAATGTATAAAGCACAGTTTGAATCAAAAAATGTGAAATAGAATAGTGAAGCAGCACTTCTAAGTTTGCTGCTACCCTATGATTTGAGTCAGTGGAGGGTTGACTGATTTACCTTAAAAAAAACCTTAAAATAATTAATAAATCAAATTGGAATAACTTATTTCTCAAATAAAATTAAAAACTTATCAATCTCACCATCGCAAATATTCAAAAGTTAAAAGCCACAGAAAAATAAAACACCCTGTTGTGGTGTGTGGAGGTTAAAAACACACACACCCCACAGTCTTTTGTAAAGAGAGTGCATAAGATGGAAAACAAAAACCACTGAATAGTAGTAATAAAGTAAAAAATGGAGTACATAGGATACATAAAATCAAGTAAAATAACAAAATTTAAATGAAGTGCAGCAGCGCATAAGCATAAGGCAAATCAAAAAAGTTTCAGGCCCACATCAGGAAAATCATAGCTAGAGAGTCTGGTCTGTACCTGTTCTGTATGTGAAGTATCCTGAGACAACTTTGGTTGTGATTTGGCTCTATATAAATAGAAATTGAATTGAATAGATAAAGGCTATAGTGAAGAGGTAGGTTTTTAGCTACCTTTTAAAAATGTTTAGCAAGCTGACTGATATTTATAGGTAGTGTGTTTGACAGAGGATTATCTTGTGGCTGTTGCTGGAAACCTCCAGTCAACCAGCAGCAGATGACTACAGTGTTCTTGAAGGCAAATAACAAACAAGGGATTTAGTTGTAGAGCTTGGTCCATTAAGGGCTTTGTATACAAGGAGAAGGACCTTGAAATCAATTCTGAATGATGAACAGGAAGCCAGTGCAGAGCACCTACACCTGGACTAATGTCCTCTCTCCTCTTGATTCAGGTTGATAGCCGAGCTGCAGAGTCTCGAGTGAGCAGAAGACTCTCTTTTTTTAGGGGAAGCTGGTAAATAGTGTGTTACAGTAATTGAATCAACTTGAAATGAAGGCATGAATCAGTTTTTCAGTATCTTTTTAATTTATAAAAAAGTTTTTGTCACCTTGTTGATATGGGACTTGAGGTTTCAGATTTGATAGTCATTTGTAAAGCCTCCTGTAGTTTCACCTGGGAAATGTATGTGAGTGGCGAGTTTGCTGCATTTTACAAGCTGTCTTAGCTTTTTTGGTCTAAAAAATAAACTTACAAAATGTTGATAAAGGAAACATTCATATAGCTATTTTCCATATTAAACAGGAAAATACAACCGTACACCTTCTGAAAAGTTTTCTTTTACTGAAAATCTAAACTCACCAAAACGGCCTTGTTTTTCCACTGTTAGAATAATTACCTATTCTTGTTTGGTCAAAATAAATCTTTAATCCAATGAGTTAGATATTAAAAAAAATCCCTTCTGCTGATGCCCCTTCCTCTTGTTCCCCTTCCTGTTCACAGCCCACGTTCTCCCAGCCTGCCCTCTCTTCATCATCCCTTAAGTCAGAGTACTGGTTGGAGCCACTGTATATCACCTTGGTACTATATTCCCTGCCATCATAATGGCCACTGTCAGTCTCATAGGCCTCTGTCCTGATCTGGCTGCTGAGCCTGGCTGCGGTGTGAACTCCAACAATCCCCTGGTGATCTGAGCTCTTGGTTTGGGCAGACTCCAGTAGCTACAAAGGTAACGGAGCTAACTAGCTAACAGCAGCTTATAGTAACAGCTACAGCAAAGAGCATCGTGAGTAGTGGTTAGTGGTTACTCTGGTGATATGCTGCCCCTATTTGTTTGGAAAACCTTCAATAGGTTTGTTTACGTTTCATGTTATATGTTTAAATGATCTGTGACCACATTAGGAAATCAGGAAATGTATCGTATTTTTAAATGAATACTGATACTGCTACCAATCATCTCCACAGATAATGTTCACATCTCCAAACAAAATTAGAGGAATTAGAACGCTAAAGCTTCTTCTGCCATTGCAAGTTGAGTCAGCCGATTTCCGACCTCTTCAGTTTCAGGAATGCTTTTTGATACCAAGCCTGACTGTAATCGGCTACTCATCTCAAACAAGCCTATTCAGTGCAATGGACAGGTCTGCTTCAGACCTGTGTGTGTTTGTGCCTGAACACAATGAGAAGAGGGAGTGGGCAGTGGGCCACTTAGAAGGCAGACTGTCAGCTGCCGACCAAGTTAGAAACTGTACTTTTTCTGTGCTATTATTAAGAGACCCATGCATAATAAGCTTCTCAGATGCTGCCCAATCAGCAATTCTTACCCACCTCCCCCTGCCTACCTGGTCAACCCCTATGAAAAATTTCTGAGGGTACCACTACTTAAAAATGTGGGCATTGGGCTTGAAAAAAAAAAAAAAAAACAACATTGTCATTGAATATAATCCAGTCCTTTGTTAAATTCTCCAATATTGATTATCTTGTCTGAAACTATGGGCATGATGAGAGCCAGAGTTCTTAAAGAAAGATTAGGGAGGCCATGGGATGCAGCCAGGAGGAGGCTTTCAGTACTTCTGACCTTAAATATGGCTGAGTGACATGTATGAACTTGTGGTTGGAAACATACTAAGGCCCTTAGCTTCCACTCACACAACGGTTGACTCATATGCTGCTTTGGACATAGTTCTTCTTCTCTCTTCCAGTTTTTATCTGAAGATTCAACTGGGAGAGTGTTCCAGCTCTCAGCCATCTAACCATGTCTACAAGAAATTGAGAGGGGCTTTTACTTCTGATATTTTTACATCATAAGTTCGATAACAAGGTTATCAGCCAGGAAAAGCCCCAGTTTTTTTTTTTTTTTTTTGAGTGATCTTGTCCCAAAATTTTAATACCTCCAGATTATGCATACATTATTATGCATACGTGTATTTGCTAAAATATATTTCCATCAATTAAAATCTAGACTAATAATAAATAAAACAAACACAGCAGATGACAAACTAATATTTCATGGATTAAATCTGGTCTTGACAAATAATGCCCTATAATACTTCTTGAGTACTACTTTCAATACATGGTTTAATGCAGTTTCGCTTCAATGTCTGTCATTAGTCAGGATCAAGACACTTGTTCACTCATAAAACATCTTCAAATCGGATTAATCAGGGTGCATATGAGGGGGGAAAACAATTTTCTCTACAAGTAATTTTTTGCATTGTGTAATAGGACAGAATTATGCCTACAGAAGCACGTCTGATTTAATGATAGCTCTGTGAGTGAGTGTATGCGTGTACAGCTCTGTCTCTGTGAGTATTTTTGCTTGGTGGCATCATTTACCCTCCTAAGCCCTATTTACAGTACCATAATGACAGGACCACAGGCATGATGATGCATCACTGCTACACACTGAACACACACACACACGCTCAGAGACAGGCAGAGGGTCAGTTTACATGCGCGATGTGACTGCGGTGTATTTAAGTATTTAAGAGTCATAAACAACAAAGCCCACAGCAGGGCCAATCACTCAGATGAGAGGCGAAATTGCCCCTTAATGGAGTGTAAAAGGCTGCAGATGCAAACAGCAAGTCTGCAGGCTAACGTCAGACACTGGCCTAAACACTGTTTTAGGGCTTGAAATTACAGTTTAGCTCCTGCTCTGTCTACCACCAACACATCAATTTTAGGAACCTGCAGTGTCGCGAGCTGACGAGTTTATTCATTCATTCTCTTGGTCATTCATCTCTCATTTTAACAGGGGACGACACATTAAGAGTGGAGCCTCTCTAACAAATACAGCTGATTACAGGACAGCTTCAGCTAAACATAAACAAGCATTTTGGAAAAGATGCATTTAGCCCAAGACACTTGTTATGCGTCCAATAAATTGTTGTGACATTTTTAAGGTTAATTTCTGAAATTGTATATAGTACATTCAAGAGGGCATGACAGGGTGACATAATAAACCAATAACTCTGATATATCAAGACATTTTGTTTCTGCTTCCCACCTAAAATAACATTTATGTTCTCTTTTTCAGAGTTGGATTAAGCCCCTAGGGGGCCTGAGGCAAAAATAAGATCTGCCACTCTGCCATTTTCTGTGCAAGTTATAAGGTAGTAATTAGTTAGTGGTAATTTGATTAAGGCCTTTTGTTGAGGAGTATTGCATTGTGCACGTTAGCACAACAAAGCCATTCACACATGGCTCAAGGAGCCTCCCAATGACAAGAATGGGACACTAATGAGGCAGACGACTGTCGTTGACACCCAAGGGTTGCACCCTACCCCGCCTTAATGGGGGATCATTTGCCTCACAATAGAGTGATACCATCCTTGGTTACCATCCTTGGTTTTGGGGGTTGGCCTCACTCAGAGGATAAATACTTGAACCTAACACGATTTCATTGGTCTAGAGCTGTCCTATCTCGTCTGGTGCGCATGAACTGAAGAAGCCTGCTCGGATGAGAGGCGAAATGTCTTCTAAGACAACTGACGAGGTCCAGTTGCGAACGATTGAATGCCCTGAATCTTACAATGACCTGGATGAATGAGAACATTCACAGGCATTTTCCAGTGCTTTTAACACCATTCAACCTCTGCTATTGGGTAAGAAGCTGCGGGGGATGGGTGTTGACGACGCAGTGATCTCCTGGATTACTGACTACTTGACAGGCCGGCCACAGTTTGTCCGTCTGGGCAGCGTGCTGTCTGATGTGGTGGTCAGTGATACAGGAGCTCCACAGGGGACTGTGCTTTCTCCCTTCCTCTTCACCTTATACACCACTGACTTTAAGTACAACTCTGAGTCATGTCACCTGCAGAAGTTCTCTGATGACTCAGCTGTTGTCGGGTGTACAAGAGAGGGAGAGGAGGGGGAGTACAGGACACTGATAGACGACTTTGCTGAGTGGTCCAAACAGAACCACCTGAGGCTGAACATCAGCAAGACCAGAGAGATGGTGATTGACTTCAGGAGGAAGAAGACGCCTTCACAGCCACTACGGATCAAAGGGGAGGTGGTGGAGGACTACAAATACTTTGGAGTGGTGATCGACAACAAACTGGACTGGAAATCCAACACAGAGACTGTGAACAAGAAGGGGATGAGCAGACTCTACTTCATGAGGAAACTGAGATCCTTCAACGTGTGCAGCAAAATGTTGGAGATCTTCTACCAGTCTGTTGTTGCCAGCACCATCTTCTCTGCTGTTGTATGTTGGGGCAGCAGCATCAGAGCCAGCGACACCAACAGACTTGATAAGATCATCAAGAAGGCTGGCTCTGTACTCGGACTCAGACTTGAGTCTTTTCAGACTGTGGTGGTGAGGAGGACGCTGAATAAACTGTTATCCATCATGGACAATGATCAGCACCCTCTCCATCACACAGTGGACAGACAGCGGAGCACCTTCTCCCACAGGCTGCTACAGCTCCTATCTATCTATCTATCTATCTATCTATCTATCTATCTATCTATCTATCTATCTATCTATCTATCTATCTATCTATCTATCTATCTATCCATCCATCCATCCATCCATCCATCCATCCATCCATACATACATACATACATACATACATACATACATACATGGCGTTGGCCGACCCAGGGGGTTAAGAAATGTCAGACTCAGGAACTGGCAAGACATTAGCTGGAGCGCTGGGCAGTGGGACCACCAAGGCACTGGGATATAGAACCTCCATGGTGGTGGGCCTGTTACGAGGCTAACAGGCCAGTGGTCAGCCGACTGAGCTCCTACTGCAAATACTAATACTGTAATAATAACAATGAAAACAAGACTAACAATAACTGTGATTATATAGTAATATGTAGTAGTATATAGCAATCATTTTGGATTAATAAAGTCATTTTGGATTAATAAAGTCTATCTTATCCAAAAAAACAAACAAACAAAAAAACAAAAAAACAAAAAAAACAAACGTATTTCAACGGCTGGGGATTAATAAAGTCTATCTTATCTTATCTTAATAATAATCATATAATAATAGTAGTAGAATGATGCTATATAATAATATACATATACACCATAGAATATGGAATATATACTATAGGAATACAATTGAATTATTGCACAGGCCATCTGAGTTGTTGTACATGTTGATGAGATTGTTGGCGCAGCCATTTCACTTTCATTAAGAAGCCAGTAGTAAATATGCTCAAGGAGGATACATGACACACTCACATCACTTATTGGAAAACGGAAAAGAGAATGTGTTTATTTGGATCACACACATATATAGAAAACAGCACATAGTGCGTGATGACATAGGTCATATGAGATCACACACCTTAACACCCCCACTTGATCACATGCCCTTCAGATAATGAATTCAGAAAAACAAAACAAAAACAGCAAAAAAAAAAAAAAAAAAAAATCAGAAAATAAACTCAAATAAAATACCAATGTAACAGTGAACATACACTAGTATAGAACATATCATTGGCCTATTCCTTTTCTTTCTGGATGGAATTCATACCTTCAGTCACCAAACATAAATTTCATGAATCTTTTCATTTTGAACTTTGTCATTGGCTTAGTCATAGCATCTGCCACCATATTGACAGTGGGACAGTACTCAACCATAATTTTTCCATCATTGACAGCTTCATGATAAACAAAATGATACCTCAATATGTTTACACCTTTGGCGGCAAAGCAGGTCCTTTGACAAAGCTATTGCTCCCTGATTATCCTCAAATATTTTCACTAATGCATATGTACAATCTTTCTCAATCCCATTCATCAATGTATTCTGCTTCACAAGTAGATAAAGCAACTGTAACCTACTTTTTAGATTTCCATGAAATCAGTGGACCTTCATCAGTTAGGCTAAAGCAATAGCCTGTTGGTTTCTTCCCTGTAAGCAAGTAATATGGTGTCTGCTTCGTCCTATTGTTAAAGCACCTGTTGCGTGTTACTGGAGCAGTCATCACGGCATATGTCCAGAGCTCTTTGGGAACTCAGTACCACTCTCGTGAATGAGTTCGTTATGGCCTTGCTGGAACTTGATTGAAGCTCCATTGGCTGTCACCGCATTTATTGAGAAGATGTCTTGGGGATACGTTGGGATGAACAGCACATCTCTCTGTGTGGCTTTCACTGGCTTCCCCTCAAGGCTCACCAGGTTCACCTCCGCGTCGCCCCTCTTCATTGCCATGCCATTGGCTCTGGTGCCGTCCGCCAATTCAATGAAGTGCTTCTCGGGCTGGAACGTGGAGTCGAATTTTCTGAACTACTGAATTTTCATGCTGGACAGAGTGACTGACACTGTCTTTGGAAGGAGTTAAAAAATAATACACCACAGGAGATATATATATATATATATATACATACATATATATATATATATATATATATACAGTATATACTGTGTGTGAGTATATATATATATATACATATATATATACAGTATATATAGCTGCAACACCAATTAAACGAACATCAAGGAAAACACAAGAAAATCCTACATATTTGTTGATGACTGCAGTAGCGGTGAATGCCCTGGTGCACAGCCAATCAGCTGAACAAGCAAGAGCGTGAAACATGTCTACTTACAAGCAAACAATTATAGACAGAATAATATTTTCCAAAAATGAATGAGCAATGTAATAATATTTAGTAGGTTTTGAATGGAAAGTTAATATTCATACTTAACTCTAACTTACATACTGTAATTCTCAGAAATACATCATCTGTGCTTCCAGGAAAGTTGATATGTAATAATTAAGAAATTAGAAATCGATTAATAGCAATACAGATTATTGTGCTCTCTTAGTTTTCTTTGTTACTATTCAGAACACCGAAACATTCATCGTAATGTTTTACTGTAAAATGTTGTGTTTGTTATGTTGAGTAAAATTAGTGAGACAGCCGACCAAAACAAGTCCCTGTCCACAAGTCTAGTAGAGAGTTTTAGACTTTTATGCCTACAAAAATAAATAAAAAAAAAAATCACTAACAACAAAATAATCCATTTTACCTTCAGCTGTGCGAACGAAGATTGTCTGGCTTCTATATAGAACAGTGAGATGTAACATATGATCTAATATCATGCTTCAATATGAATACACAGATATAGCCTTGATATAAATTTTGGGCAAGAAGCTTACTTGTAATTGATTTCATAATATTTGAGTATATGAACTTTGAAGTGTAGTTGACATTCCATACTGTAACACTAAATACTAAATTCTTAAAATTTGAAAACTTTTTCTACACCTTCTCATGCAGAATTTGAGCAGTTATAACTACATCTGGACTTTTATCCAGAATAAAGACTGGCTGTGAAGAACCATTTGGAGCCAGTTGTAAACTGTGTGTTTGCTGTATGCTCGGTCAAGGTGATGGCTGCATTTAGCAAGAGAAGGGTGATTATGGTGATGTATTACCAGGAGCTGTTATGGTTGGAGCTGACAGCTGAGGCCAAATATTTTCACACAGACCTGTCTGGGGGAAGTAGAGATGCTGTCAGGTTTGTTTAAGCAGAAGGAGCTTTGTCGCACTCTTTTATAACTCTCTGTCTTTATCCCCCACGTCTCTCTCTCGTTCTCTTTCTGTCTCTGTTTTCCTGCTTTGAGCTCTCTTTCTCTCCACACTGCCTCAACCTAGGTGGGCTGTGGAAATGGTTTTTCACCCGTGCCTCTCTCTTTTGATTTTCCTTCCCTTTTCCACTCTTTTCTTCCCATCTCAGGTGTAGACACATAATTACTGTATGGACTCAAGTCAGTCTCCAGTTACCCCTAGTGTGCTGCCTTTAAAGTGTGGCCAATTGTGTGTTTGTTTGCACTGTGCATGTGTGTGTATGTATTTGTCATTGGCTTCCAGTGGCTGATAGTGTTTTTCTCCCATGTCTTTCTTTCAAAGCATCTATACAACTACTGATAAAAGCATTTGAAAAAGTTAGAAGAACCACATGAAGCACACAACACACACATCTCTTCCAGAATGAGTTGTGGGGCCCTGATTTAAAAGGTTCAGTTTCTTCTGGTTTTTAGCAACGACCAAACACAAACTCAGCAGATGTCTGGAAGCAAGTAGCGTGTAGAAGCATATGTTGAGATGATTAAGATTGTTCAGAATTATTAATGAGTGAATAAAGTAAACATAATTGTTAATTATGACACATGATATGTCATAATTCAGTCAATTCAATTAGAAAAACAGCCTCACCTTGGGCAGCAGCAAGATAAATCCCCCATGGAGTCCAGACACTGGCGATGGTGGCTGATGATTCTGAGGGACTGATAAGGATGATGAAATGATGATGCTGAGCAAGCAGCATAGACTAGATTAATACTGGATCTACGATACATTTAGCACTGTTTGGGATGCGTCTAAAGCATTTATTCGTTGCAAAATTATTGCATACTCAAGCAGGAAGAAAAAGGTCGACTCATGGAATCATTATTAACCCCTTGACGCCTGAATTTATTTAGAATGATATTAAAAAAATAATTATTTGTGTTTTTGCTTTCAAATTGATCCTAAATTAAGTGGAGTTTGTAAATTTTTCTGTAGCACATACAATAGATATAAATTTAGGTATGATGCAAATTAGCGACAACAGGCGTTAACGCTTAAATGCAATAAAAATACTCTTTTTTTCAAAACTCATAAATGTGCATCATAAAAGCCATTCAAAATTAATTTATTTCATCAAATCGGTCCGACGAGAAACCAGTGCTTGCAAAAGGTTCCTAGGTGTGTGTTTAATATGTACAAACTGGCATTAGAGGAATGCATGCGTGATTCGGCTGCAATGTGGATTAAAGCGGTATGATGTGAATTCGTGACAGAGTTAAAGGGGTTAAAAGTCTGCAAATTAAAACTAGATTTGAGAATGGGGAAAAGCAAGTAAGCTCTTAGCGAGACAGTTGAAACAACAGGAAGCATCTTTCATAATTCCAGGGATCAGAAATGAAAAGGGAGAAGTGCTAACAAAGACAAGAAAATTTAATAATACATTTCAAACGTTTCTTCAGGGTTAGCAGACAGAGCTAATCCAAGTTGAGGTCCAAGGGGTGGAGAAAGATAATCCAATGCCTCCACGGATAGTCCAAAAAAGGTGAGATCCAGACGAGGGTCGGAGTGGTAGGTTTTTCCACTTACGTCTCACAAGGTGAGCAAACAGGCAAGGTACAAACAAGGGTGGCTGACTGGAATCACCACAGTGGTAGGCTGATGATTCGATGAATACTGGTTCTTTGTTGGGAGTTTTTATACTGTGTGGACATGTGGTCTTGATTATATGATTGAGCACACATGTGCTCAATCAGAGGAGAGGCTGGCCCAACCTGTCGGGCCCACCCTGAAATGATGTCGCTCATTAGACACACAAAGGAGAGACAGACAAGAAACACAAAGAAGGGAAAAACACAGGAGGATCGCTTCCTTAATAGCAGATAGTATATGAACATAGTACAGCACTATTGATCTAATAATAATGGTAGTATAGCTAATAGTAATAGAAGGTACAGCGAATGTCCAGCAGGGCCACAGCAGGAGATGCAGTTGTAATCCATAGGTCGGGTTCAGCCACTCTCCATTCGGACCTGCGAGATGAGAAAACGACTCCAAGGAAGAAGCCAAGTTAGTAACATGCCTTGGTAGGACAGGAATACATGCAGATGGAGAGGGAGAGAAGAACAGAGGTTTGTGTGTCATTGGAAGTCCCTTGGCAGTCTAATCCTATGGCAGCATAACTAGGGGCTGGTCCAAGGCAAGCCTGAGCCAGCCCTTAGTGTAAGATTTGTCAAAAAAGAAAGTTTTAAGCCTGCTCTTAAATTTAGAGAGGGTGTCTGCCTCCCAGACAAGGACTGGAAGATGGTTCCAGAGGAGAGGAGCTTGATAGCTAAAGGC